>NC_139576.1:7120097-7145097 GCF_946808225.1 Silurus aristotelis
AGGGATCAACAGAGAGATAAGAAAAGAAAGCAGCAGTACAAGAAGATGCAGCAGCAGGTGAAGAGGGATGTAGCGAAAGCCAAAGAAAAGGCATATGAGGAGCTGTATAAGAGGTTGGACACTAAGGAAGGAAAAAAGGATTTGTACCAATTGGCCAGGCAGAGGGACCGAGCTGGGAAGGATGTGCTGCAAGTTAGAGCAATAAAGGATGGAGATGGAAATGTGTTGACTGGTGAGGAGAGTGTGTTGAGAAGATTGAGGGGGTTTTTTGAGCAGCTGATGAATGAGGAAGATGGAGGGAGAGAAGGTTGGATGATGTGGAGTTGGTGAAGCAGGAAGTGGACAGGATTAGTAAGGAGGAATTGAGAGCAGCGATTAAGAAGATGAAGAGTGGAAAGTCGGGTGGATCAGATGACATACCAGTAGGAGCATGGAGATATTTAGGAAAGATGCAGTGGAGTTTTTAGGTTGCTTTTTTCCACCCAAAATGTCCATGTTCAAGCACAGAGAGTCTGATGCTTGCTCAACCATTAATGGCGTTTATGGAAAAAAATTATTCACTAGAGCAGTCCCCGAAACATCACCTCCTCAAACCGATGAGTGAATTTAGCACAAAGGTAAGCCTGTAGTTAAGTCAATTATACAGATCTAAACCAGCAGCATGTAAATGCAAAGCAGACCTTCACAAACCAGATGGAACACTAAACTGTGGATTTATTCCTCGAGCAGCTCTATAAGCAAACTCTAACTCACTTCAGGAAAAGGAGGAGCCTGCGCTTAGTTAAGGAAAGCTGCAAAATACACAATATGTAAAAAAAAATTTGTGGACAACTGATATTTGTGTGTCCTTTTAAACATCCCATTCCACATTTAGTCCTCATTTGGGGTTATAAAAACCTCCACTCTTCTGGGAAGATGTTCCACTGGATTTTGGTGTGCTCGTGGAGTTTTGTTCTCATTGTGTAAAAAAAAAACATGTCCGTCATCCTTGTACTTTTGCCCATGAAGAGCATTAAGAAGACCATTGCTTTTGTTTCACCACTTTTTTGTTTTGTTTTAAATGACTTCCGTTCATGCGCATGGAAATGTATTGAATTTCGTTTGCGTTCCAAAGTTGGACACCTCTGATTCGCGGCAGTGCTCTGATGACAATTGCTGAAAGTGTAGTGTCACTCCAGCCTCAAAACGATTCATCAGAGATTTAAAAATAGACATTTACCCGAAGCGATAAAGGATTCGGGAATCAGATGAACATACCGTCTGGCACTCGGGGAAGTTCATCTTGATCAGTTTGTGAGCGCATTCTTCAAAGTCCAAGCTGAGAAAGGAGAAGAAGGTGGTTAGTACACCATGATGCACTAAATCAATCAATTCGCATATAAACCAAAACCCCTTTTTCAGAAAACTGGAAATTAACATTCGCTACATGACTGTTCACAAACGCGTGATTTCCGAGTTGAACTTTAACGAGTCGTCTTAACTGGCGTCATGATCCATGGATCAACTCACAAACCTGAAACATAGGTTCGAAACTAGTTGCTGATCTAAAAACTCCAGAAAAGTGGTTCGATTTCATTTCGATGAACTCGATGATGTTCCAGAAAATGAATATGATCTGAAACAACTTCACTTTATTTGTTTAGTTGCAGAGATTGTGTCATGCAGGCAGCCATCTAACAAGCATGCATGTAGCTCCTAAGCATAATCGAGCCTTATTATATTTACAGACAGGCCGCAGTTCCCTACTTCCTATTCCTTCTTGATAAAAGGATTTTTTTTTGTATAAGCACACACACCTTAATGCTTGTGCATCGGCCATACTTGCCAATTCGGTAACATTTTTATAAGACAATAAATTTTGCTTTAGTGACTTTATAACCTGCAGCTTTTTGAATTCTCCTCATTTCCATAACATACATATTCATTAGATTATTTCGGTCGCCGTGCGGTGGAAATAAGCTCCTTGGTGTGCGAGGCTTACAAGCGAGAGGCTGCTGAAGAGAGAACAGATGTTTCACTGGTTTTGGCAATAAAGCTGCTTCGTGCTGCGAGACATTAGGACACAATGACTCTCCTGTCTCTCTGTGGTCATGGCAGGTCTGTAAGAGCCACTGGGCAATCAATGTTCTGGCAAATCCCACGTCTCAAACACCAAATGTAGCTGGACTCTCGTTTTCGTCACCGGCTTTCACTAAACAAAGTTTTAGCAATAGACTTTTATTTTTACAACATAAATATTACAACTGACCAACCAGTCAGATCTTAAACTTTTCTTCTTAAATCAAAGTTTCTCGTTACCAGACGTCAGTGCATCTACTAAAACCCCAATTCCAAAAAAGTTGGGACAATGTGCATAATGTAAATACAAACAGAATGCAATGATTTGCAAATCTTATAAATACATATTCTATTAACTACTGTGTAGCATTACATCATCTGTCTGTGGGCATCTGGGAACTGAGGAGACCAGTTGCTGAAGTTTTGGGAGAGGAATGTTGTCCCATATGTGTTTGATACAGGATTTTAGCTGCTCCACAGTTCTGGGTTTTCTTTGTTGTATTTTTCGTTTCATGATGCACCAAATGTTTCAAAATGGTCTAGACTGCAGGTAGGCCAGTTTAGCACCTGGACCAGGTTTCACTGTTGTAATAGATGGAGTTAGCATTGCCTTGTTCACATTTGCAAGGCCTTTCCTGAAAAATACGTTTTCTGAATAGAGGTATTTCTTGCTCTAAAACAGTGGTCCTAAACCCCTGTGATGCGGAGGAATACATAACTTACTTTATTCTGTTTTATTTATTATCTGATTCTGAACATTGTTTTATTTTGGAAAATTACCGGATTCTCTCCACCACATTTGTATATAACAGGACAACAGATGAAATGCAAACAGAGGATTAATGTTGATTGCTGTAACTATCTGCAAAAATCCATACCAATAGTTTTTCCGGCTTCTGGTCCGTTGTCATTACAAAAGTGGCCTCTAGAGGCAAACCCCTGACAGTACCCATCCAAAAGAGTAGTGAATCATGAAAATGTGCTAAATGAATGTATTCATTAAAAAATGAATGAATATATTCATTAAAAAATCATTCATTTAGTATATTTTCATGATTCACTACTCTTTTGTATTAAAGTTCAGTACTATTTTAAACAGAACGTTATGTTTTCTTTTTTTTTTTTATCTAATATTCATTTTAAAACTTCCTGTTGATTTATCGTTTATCAACAAGTCTAAACCAACCTAGCTATCGGTAGACCTCTACAAATAACGTGCTGCCAGAGGCGCTTTTATTTAAGTGTTAGGAATGTGGGGAATAATCCAAGCAGTCCTGTTATCAATGAAGACATACTTATCCCACCCCATTGGTGTGTAGTACTAGACAGAACATGAAAATATGCCTGTGAGTTGGCTTGTAGACAGAACTGTTATCCAAGCTTATGTTTTATATAGAATGAATCAACACTTTCAAACCATTTAGAGTCGACGTGACCTATTAAACAAAAACCCCTGTCCCACAATCCATACCAGAAGCACAAGTAAATAGTAGGTGGGTTCCTGCAGCTGGCTGGAGTGTACTACAGAAATCAAAGTGCAGAAAATCACAAAAAAAACAGGTTGCGTAGAAAATTTAATTGAGAGATCTCGATCTCTCTCTCTCTCTCTCTCGATCTCTCTCTCTCACTCATATCATTTGATCGCTGGGCCACAGCCCAGGGGGTGGGCATTCAAAGGCTTGACACATGCAAAGAGTGGTTCTGCATCAGTAGGAGGCTAAAATCAGGCCACTGCTCCCAGAAAGAGAAATGAACCAGAAAATGGTTTGGATAAAAAAAAATCTAAATTTCACTGCTGAAAAATGTACTCATGAACATGAGTGCGCAATGAGAGTTCATGTTTACACACAAAACACACACGTATCCATACATATTGGCTGTTGCACACATCATGTGTATAGTGTGTACACTCACCTTGACTGAATGGCCAGATAGATGGTACGGCGAAACGAGACCAGGTTCACCTCTGTCTGGTCGAAAATGGTAACTTTGTCTTGATCTAAGGACGCAAATCCGAGAAGGGACACGAGGTTAATAACTACAAAGCCGTGGCTGGTCACATGACCCGTTCTCCTCGGCTGAGGTCAATAGCACTCGATCTCTGTTCTCGCTCTTGGGTTTTTTTTTTTGTTGTTTTTTTTTTTTTTTATACATCACTTACAACCTTCAGCAACATTGATTTTCCCCACAGAAGCAAATAACGAGGCCAAGCTTGCACAGCCAGAACTGCACTTTAGGGGTCTATCAGCCCACTCGATACAGATATAAATACTGCAGACATCTGTGTGGACGTTATTCTCAGGACTTGAATATTAAAGTTTATCGTTTGGCATCTGAAAACACTTCCCTGAATGCATTAATGAAGTGACAAATGCCTACTTGCTTCTGCGCAATAGTTTAAACCATACGAGGTTGTATTGAAAAGTTTCGAGACTAGTTCTGTAACACTAACAGAGGGCAGCACAAGGCTGCACGCACAGTCACAAGGAGCACCGAACTTAATTTATTGTGCCAATAGTCTTGTGTACATCCGAAACCAACTGGTGTTATTCTGACCACATGAGTTACCACGTCTGCGATTTCATCTGCGCATTATGAGCTCTCAGCTTTCTCGCTGGAAACAATGCGATCTCACTTCCACGCCACCCTACACACCAAATTTAGCTCCTATGGACTTCGCCCTCTTCCCGAAGATGAAGAACTTGCCGAAAAAAGATCGCAGTTTTTGACACTATCCAGCGTGAATTTCAGAAGGTGCTTCAAGCGCTTAGAAAGGACGGCTTACAGGACACATTCCTGAAGAGGCAGGAACGCTGGGTAAGCTGTATTGCATTTTTTCCAAACCCTCTAATACCACCTCAGCTCAGCTCAGCACATGGAGGCATCTTCTGTGTATCACAGTGGCGTCAGGTGATACACAAATGCCCCAACATGGACATGTGACATGTCAAAACACTCAGATTAATGGGGGAGAGATGATTGATGGGTAGTACATGTTGACTCCGCCCCCAAAAGAACAGACGTGCCGTTAAAACACTGAACACGTTAATTGCTTCGTGCATTGCACCAAAAGCAAACTGCGTCCAAATTGCATTTTCTGAGCACCGCGTGACTTTTCTTTCTCTACTTTCAATCTAAGGTAGAACTGTCATTTATTTTAAAAAAACTAAATGGATCCGAAGAGCACTTATAGCTCTTATAGCACTTATAAAAACACAATAAAACACTACTGTATGGCTGGCAATTCTTCTTAAACCCATACCACTGTGAGATACACCTACGTCAGAAAAAAAAAATTAATAAATAAATAAATCACAGTATCTTCTCAAAACCCAAATTCATCCCCAAAATCACCCGCCCATAATCGATAGCTAGACTGACTTCAAGACGAGTGTATACTAGTTAAGACCTGTACATACCTTCTCCGGCTTCCGCCTCATCGGCTTCATCTTCGTCGTCTTCGCCGCTGCCTTCTGCATCGTCGTCAGAGTCACTGCTCCCCTCGTCCAAAATTTCTGTTATTAAATTATGAAAAATACCATTCAAATCCTTTGTAAAGCAAGATAGTCCCTGTTAATCACTACTCTGACAGCTTCTATAAAGGTCATTAACTTAAAGATTGTGAACCTTTATGGTTTTTAAGACACCTGCAGAAAAAAAGAAAGTCTCCAACTAGTGAAAAACAACTTTGGAGCATTTCAGACGTTTGGAGAAAAACTGTCCGGACGCCGAGTGCATGTAAATCTGCTATTCATGCTAAGAAGTGTTTTTTTATTTATGAATATAAAGTGGAAAATTTGTACATTTATATTTTTGTTTGGTCAAAGTAAATCTTCATAGTGAAGTGATATTCATCCAGAGCCATGATAATTTCTACATACATTTTTTTTAATGTCTCCAATACGAAATCCAGAATAATATTTAATTTATATTAATAATCTCTGCATAGAGCATTTTAAATAACCAATGTGCAAAAATATACTGCCCTAATATTATTACCCAATTCGAATTTTAAATGCTGTCCTGAAAACGGTCATGAAATTATAATAAAAGCCGTAAATTCGGGACATTTTACGATTCTCGTGTCCCCGACCTACCCTTCTTAATCGCCTTGTACTTCTCCTCATTGTCCACGAAGTCAGGATCCATCTTAAAGACATCTGTGAAGCGACAAACACAGCATGTTGTGTTTTAACGCAATTCATTTGCAATTTCACATTTTAAAAGGATTAAATCTCTCGCCAGCTCTGTGTAATCAGAGGCAATTGCCAACAAAGAAGTGTGTGTGTGTGTAAGAGGCGTGATTCATAAAAAGACCCTAATGTGATAATGGCTGTTTCTGCACCCTGGAGGCCATCATTTTACGCCCTTTCAATTACACTTTATTGTCTCCGAAGGAAAACAACGCACTGATGCGAGCTGAGCGGAAAGAGGCAGCGAGAGAGGCGTAAAGGTCAGAAGTAAAAATGTCAGAGTCTCACATGAAGCAGAGATTTTACTCAGGTGACTTGTTTTTCCACTACACGGAATTATAAATCTTCATTGTATAATTAACAACCTGACAACAAAACATTTAAATCATTGCTGTATTTATATTTGATATTGATTACAATGGCATTTTCTGAGCGGGTAAGTTTATGTTAGTTTGGTTATAAAGAAGATATTTGGGCAGTAACTGCGAGGGCATTTAGGGGCAGACACTGTAGTTTTACTGGTTACAATAGCATTTTTGGGCAGAGATTGTGGTCTGACTGGTTACAGGGGTATTTATGTGCAAATAGTGTGGTCTGACTGGTGACAGGGGTATCTATGGGTAGGCACTGTGTTCTGAATGATTACAGGGGTATCTATGAGTAGGCACTACAGTTTACTGATTACAGGGGCATTTCTGGGCAGCCACTATGGTCAGACTGGATACAGGGGCATTCTTTTGGGCATAGACTGTAATCTGATTGGTTGGAGGCAATTATGGGCAGCCACTATGGTCTGACTGGATACAGGGACATTTATTGGCACAGACTGTGGTCTGACTGGTTATATGAACAGCTGTGTTCAGAAACTGTGGTATGATTGGTTACAGGGGCATGTGTGTGTGCATGAACTGTGGTCTGATTGGTTACAGGAGCATTTGTGTGAATCTACTGTAGTCTGATTGGTTACAGGGGTATTTGTGTGCATGAACTGTGGTCTGATTGTTTACAGGGGCATTTGTGTGCATGAACTGTGGTCTGATTGGTTACAGAGGTATTTATGGGCATAGACTGTGGTATGACTGGTTACAGGGGTATTTATGTTCAGGTACTGTGGAGTAACAGTTAACAGTACTAGCGTAACCCAACCGATTATTATTCCTTTTCCTAGTCTGAGTGTAAGTGTTCTTACTGAGCACATCCTCAGGGTTGTATTCGTCCTCGAGAGGAAGCATGTGGGTAAACTGGTCCCCTTCCTCCACTAGGTCCAGACCTTCTGGTATGACGGGATGATCCTTAAAGCCATCCTTCCTGATAGCGAACATCACCTCGATCATGTACTGCACACGCTTATCGATCTCCGACTCATGCAGGATGTTCCTCAGACGCTCAAAGATGGCTAGAGATGGGGGTGTTTAGAAGAACATTATCAGACGCTATCTGTATGAGGAACAAATGCCTCCAACACGTGACCCTTCTCTAAAAAGTCACGCTAAAGCTAACCTGAGCTCATCTACAGTCTTGCTGTATGAACTGAAGTGGTATTAAACAGGCAACAAATACAAGCTAGCAGATTGTTTTTTTTTTTTTTTCTCCCTCTGTGTGAAAATCTAAGTAGAGTTACATCTCATTAAACTTACAATCAACACGTCTGAAAGCTCTTACATCAGAGAGATTAATGAGGTTTCCCAGCAGAGCTAGCAGCTTGAAAATTATGCAATAAATTATTCACGTTCGCTCTGACACCGTAATCAGCGCCTCAAATGAAGGTCAAACGCATAATTGTCCTACTTTTCAAACTTGTAGCAGGACTTGTCTCAAGTTGTCCCAATTAAGAGTATAATGTAACTGATGCATCTGTAAGGCAAAAGAATACCTTTCTTTTCTTCTTTGTTTTTAAACCATGCCCTCACATCAAATACCCGGAGGATTTCAGAATCAAGACAAACCTGACTAGCATTTTTTCAGTATCCAGGTCAAAGTGAAGCTCAAAGCAGTAAATGTAGAACTGAATGCACGTGTGCAGAGAGTTTAAATAGAACTGTCCATCTTATAGATCTGGGAATGTACCATTAATGCCACGGGGGGAAACCTCTGTAAGCTTGAGACCACACTCCTTTAGGAAGCTGATGGCCACCTCGACACTGTCGTCAGTGGGTCGCTCCAGGAGCAGCGTCAGCATCTCCAAACACAGCACTTCATGAGCCTTTTTAACACACAAACACAGTCAAACTGATTAGTCACAAAAACTGTCCGTCTTGTTCCTATCATCCTGCATCTTTTTGTCTCAGTCCATGACCATAAGTCTGGCTCGACTTATCCATATCTATCCATGTCCAAGCCGGTGTCCCAGTCTGTGTGCCCAAGCCTGTGTCCCTGTCTGTCCCAAGAATGTGTTTCTATCTGTCTGTGGCAAAACCGGCGCCCTTGTCCGTCTCTGTCCAAGCCGTCGTCTCTGTCCATCCCAGTCTGTCTGTGCCCAAGCCTGCGCTCCTGTTTGTCCATACCTGCCTTTTAAGCCTACCCCCCCTTCCATCTCTTTTTTCAAGCATGTCCCCCCATCTGTCTCTGTCCAAGCCTGCGCCCCTGTCCATTCCTGCGTCTCTGTTGTCCATACACAAGCCTGCGTACATATGTGTATGTGCACAAGCCTGCTTCACTGTCTGTCTGGGTACAAGCCCACATCCTTGTCTGTCTCTGTCCATGCTTCCATCTCTGTCTGTTTCTCTCCATGCCTGCATCAGGTTGTCTCTCTCCACGTCTGCGTCCACCTGTATCATTAACGCATCTCTGTGGTCTCTTGCCTGCGTCCCAACCAAACTGTCTGCTGATGATTTGATTACCATCTAACCTGTAGTCCCATGTGTACTCAGTAGGGTAAAATCATAATGTTGAAGCTGATGGTACGTACCACGTTCTGATTGATGAGGTGAGCCACGAACTTGGAAGCAGTAAGGCATTGTTGCTGAAAAAAAAAAAAAAAACTTTGATGTCAGAGACTGAAACATTAAATACAGGAATTTATTTCACACATGACTCACAGCAGGTGCACAGATTCCCAGGAAAACACAGGGCATTTAGATTATAGTGATGGACCATAAATGCACCACATAGAAGACATTTGTGATATTAACCATGAACGTGAGTTATATATATTATTATGAGTACAGCAGAAGTGTTTAGACATAATGATGTTTGGGGTGAAATAAAACAATTACTTTGTCGTTTCTTCTGTAGCCTTTGCGGAAGTTGAGGATGAGCCTCTTGAGGATGAGCTCTCCGATCTGAGGGAATTTGGAGTTGATGATGGCCACCACAGCGGCATAGACATGGGTAAAGATTGGAGAGGCGCTCTGAGCCTGAAGCACAGACCTCGACATCAGACCTCTATATATGGGAGGAGGAGAAAGAAGAGGAAAAAAAAATAAAAATAAAAATAAACACTTATAAGCTGAAAAAACGCCATGACAAAAGTATTGGGACACACTCATATGCAGTTCTTCAAACAAAAGTTGCAGGCACACAATTGTATAAGATGTCAGAGATAGATGAAGATATAGTGTACATGGGTTGGAGTGGAAGATCTCGAGTGGCTTGGTACAGAGCTCTGACCCCAACTCTGTTAAACAATAACTCCTAGAAGCCCATAAGAATGTATTGGGACATCGCACTTTTCCAGCCATAACGTGGTTCCCCTCAACCCTAGTAAACATCTATGGGATGAATTTGAACGCTGACTGCACCCTAGGCCTTCTCACCTCACCTAGACTTCACCAACACCCTTGTGGCTGAATGGGCATTTTTCTCCACAAGCCATAAAAAATTCAGCAAGGTGGAAGCTTGGTGCGCTTTCATTACCTGCCGCGGACGACGTTCTCCTGCAGCAGCTCCTGGATGATGTTGGCGATGTTGGACACGTTTACTTTGTTGATGAGACCGTTGATGGACTTCTTCAGCGCCTCCCAGCTCATCCTCTGGTAGGCCAGACTGCAAGGATGAGAAAAATTGTATTTCTAATGATGCTGGATAAAAAGCAGAAAAATAAAGCAACCACCTCACCAAGGAAGATACCATTCAGGCAGGGTGGAGAAAACAATGAATAAACCCTCTTCCTCGTACTTGAACCGAGAGCATGACTGCCTAGAGATTGCAAATCATCTCCCCTCGCCAATAAGATCTCCAGACAATTTAGCAACCGTTTTTTTTCAATGAATAAATTGTAAAAATAAAATTTTTGAATAAAAATATATTGCAGTTGGCAAAATGGATTTCTCCTCTTTATAAATCAATAATAAAAATGTATCCAAAACAGACAGAATTAGCCTTAATTCCATGCCTACTGATGAACCAAAAAACACACTTTTTAACCAATTAAAGCTACATTTTATGCTCTGAAACATCTGTGAGAAAAGTCACATTCACATTATAGCAGCTGTAAACAGTCTTTCCCACAACAGCCTTACATTATTTCTAGTGGTATACAGTATCTCACAAAAGTGAGTGCACCCCTCACATTCCAGCATCCATTTTATTATATCTTTTCAAAGGGACAATACTATACATACAGCCATTTATGTCAAAATAGCAGGCAGCAAAAGTGAGTAGGGTTGAAATGATTACTCGAGCAAATCTAATCATTTAAATACAAAAAATAAAATAATTTAACTACACAAGGAGCATTGCGTTTCCCCGAGGACCATTACTACTGGTGCACCATCCGCTAAAGTCTGGAACGCTCTGGACAGGTAAACACAGGAGACGCTGTAGAATGAAAAAAAATGGAGGAACGGGGAGTAACAGCGAGGGCCGAGGAGAAGATTCATGAGGAAGGTATAAGTCCAATTACAAAAAAAACCCCAAAAAAAGTTTGCCTGATTCTCAATTTCTCGCAATTCTGCCTTTTTTTTTAACCAATCGAGCGTCACCCCCTCTGTAGTGCCAGAAAGCTTTACACATTGAAAATAAAATAGACTACAAATCAACAGAATCGCATTGTATCACACTAATCCTCCGATCCCTGGAAAGAACTCTGTCTAACAATCATCTCTGGAGGAGACAGAAAAAGACAGATGAAGCAGAGGAGCCTCGTTTATACACCTACCTATAAACTTCAGGCCGACAACATGGTTACCGGTGGATGCACAAGAAATGTTGGATGTTTACGAGAAAAAAAAGGCAGAATTAGATAAACTTAATGTGGATCAAATGGGCTTCCACAGGATTCAGGCCAAAGAAAACGACAAAAAATTTCCAAAGTTTGGAAAACTAGAACAAAGAAACCCCATAAGGAGTAACCCTAAATGTATTTTTATTTATATATTTGTATTATGATGCAATATGGCTATTAAATGCTCTAAAAGGGTTTAGTTTTCACCCGATCCTCAAGCGGAGGGTGAAGAAGCACCATGTGTCTGACATCCAGCAGCTCCGTGATGTCATTATAGAGGAGTTAAAAAAAGGATCAGTGCTACAGAACAATGGTGCTCACACAAAAGAATTGGGTGTATTCACTTTTGAGAGATACAGTGATCCCCCATTTATCGCGGTGATTACGTTCCAAAACCGCCTGTGACAAACTAAAAAAATCGCGATAAACAGATGCCACCCCAAAAATGCTATTTTATGTATACAGTACTGCTACTGTAGCAACATTTTACTTCATTGTATAATTAATAATAATATTTTTATTCATACATTTCATTATTTCAACATAAAACTTCATAAAAACAATTTCCTATAAGTTTTTTGGTCTATCACGTTATCCATGAGAGACCGGGAAAATCAGCCAAACTAAATAGTTATGTGGCAAATGCAGTTCTGCGATAAACCTGAGTCAAACTGGGGATTACTGTACTGTATATAAGCGGGAAAATGGTCATGTTAGAGAAAAGAGTACATTTCGATCCTGAAAATGTAACAGTGGCAGAAAAGGTACATAGCTTAAGTAAATCCATACCGATAGTTTTTCCAGGTTGCATCACACAGTAGGAGAGCGGCCTCTAGAGGCGAATCACTGATGCAGCAGGCTCTTTATTTATTAATTTTTACGAATGCAATTGTTTTTATTTATTTGTAGTGTTACTTTTTGTTTCAGATTGAATGCATGTCTTATTTTCCTTAATATTTATTGATGTTTTAATATTTATTCCATTTGGCACATTTTCATAATTCAGTAGTTTTATTTTTGTAATTAAAGTTCAGTACCATTCCACATGGAGTGTATCCATTTATATCCACACCAATCTGAACATACAAATCTAAATATATTTACAAGTCAGCTTGATTGATTTTTGCCTGCTAAGAGAAACAAAAAGTACAAATCGAGTGAGTTCACATTGACATGTACCACCCCATACTGCCCAGTTGCTATAGCAACTACACTTCCTGCAATGACTTATTTTCTAAATATCTCTAAAAGTAAAGTAAAAATAGTAAAATGACATTCAGCCTTTCCAAAGAGTTTAGTTTCCACACAGCCATATGTATCAGACTGATAAATAAAGCGCATCCAATTAATACTTATCCAATAATTACTGTAAAACCGTGTCACATGACAAAGTTTTCCAACCCTTAACCTATTCGACATGCACTGCAGTGTAAAATGAGGCTCCAGTTCTTTCCATGTTGTTGTCGGCCTTTCCTCGCTCTAGGGAATGAAACCGTCTGTAGCTAATTATCACCAAGGAGTCTTCAAGCAGAAGGACACCGATGCAGCTAAAAAAACCCACCCAGTCCGGGATCCAATCAACCCCTTCAATGAACTCCTAATAACACCTTCAGTGCAGACATCACACTCTATTTCCCCAGGCTCTCAAATGCTTCCGGATAGTCATCTGATAGAGTCCTGTCTAAAATGTTAAATTTTCTTTTTTTATTAAATGACAGGTTTGAATATCATTTTGAATTTTAATAAATTTTCTTGCCCCGGAGGAGCAAAAATGAGTGAGAGATGAAAGTTTGAATCTGCATGTCATAAAATTCAGGTTGGAAACGTGTTTTTTTTTTTTTTTTTTTATACATTTCGGCCCAAGGGCAGCAAATTAATTTCGGCCAACAAGCCACGTTTTCCTTAGTTCAATGTCAAGTGGTTCAATTGTCAACTCCTCTTAAATGGGTCAGAATCAGATTACTCACAAACCCCTCTACATAAACATTAAATGTTAAATCCTGACCTGCTCTTGTCAGTGATTTGGGCCTGCATCATGCGCAGCTTGGCCGGGGGTATGTACGCTCCTCCGGTACGGGTCAAGATGGGGTCCAGATCCTCCTTCCTCTTCTTAATGGGAGGCTCGTCAGCAGGTAGTTTGTCTCGCTGTGATGGAGATGCAGATCTTCCCCTCCTGGGCATGAACCTCTCTCTGCTTCCATCTCGCTCGCGGCTGGAGCGCCGATCACCATCGCGATCCCGAGACCTGGTAAGGAAGAATGGAGGAGGGATCAGCGCTAGGAAGAAAATAGTACTAGTTACCATAAACAATAACCTCTGTGGGAACTCAATTAAACACCAGTTCAGGTTAGAATTCCCCATCTGCATGTGCCAATCTGCCCAGACACACCCTATTTCCCCAAACAGGCCCTATCCCAGATATACCCCATTCCCCCAAACAGGCCCTTTTCCAGATATACCCCATTCCCCCAAACGGGCCCTCTCCCAGATATACCCCATTCCCCCAAACAGGCCCCCTTCCAGATATACCCCATTTCACCAAACAGGCCCCCTTCCAGATATACCCCATTCCCCCAGATATACCCCATTCCCCCAAACGGGCCCTCTTCCAGATATACCCCATTCCCCCAAACGGGCCCTCTCCCAGATATACCCCATTCCCCCCAAACGGGCTGTCTCCCAGATATACCCTATTTCCCCTAACAGGGCCTCCCTCAGACAGACCCCTTTTCAACAAACATGACCTTACCATATACACACTGTATAGCACCAAATTTACAGGCATGGCCTCATTATGAAATACCCCATTGCCTCAAACATAAGATAAACGAAATAGAGCAGATCGGGGAACAGCACTGTGTGTCAAACTTCGAATTCACCCTTACCTGCGCGATCGGTCTGCATATCTCTGTGGAGACGGAGATCTGGAGCGTGAACGGGTGTACGACCTTCCGCTTCCGTTCCTGAGAAAGAGGAGAGGACACAATTTTTAGTTCCTCTTCCTTCAAAGAAAAAGCCCCAGCATGCAGATATGTTCAGATATCTACCTGTCTGCAGAGGAACTCCTGTGTCTAGGTCTGCTGCTCTGGTTCTGAGCTTCATGCTGTAAAATGCATAGCAAACGTCACAGAGGAATATATGACATGAGAATAGTAAGAGGTGTGTGTGAGTGTGTTTGTGTATACGAGTGATAGACATTTAAATGCTGTGCTAACCCTGATGTGTGCCACGCTGCTCCTCATTCTGTGCGTCACACCATCGTCACTTTCCTCTTCACTGCTGCTGTCACTGTCTGAGCCACTGGACCTGGACGAGCGTCTTGGCGGTGCTTCTTGTTCATCCGAGTCATCTCGTCTTTTCTCCAGAGAAGGGCTACGATGCTCATCATCTGCAAAGAACAAGCAGTCTGATTGAGACTATACATGATTGGGACAGACACCATCATGTCATTAAAGGTCCAGTCATTAGAGGACAATACTCCTGTACACAAGGCAAGCCTTATCAGGACATGTCGTGTTAAGTTTGGGGTGAAGGAACGTGATTGTGCTGCACAGAGCTCTGACCTCCTTGAACCCCACTGAACACCTTTGAGATATACTGGAACACAGACTGAACCACAGACCGCCTCAATTGATCTCATTAATGCTGAACACAAATCCCCACACAACTGTCGGAAAATCGAAAAATGCAGAAGTCGAAACGACACTATGGTTGCAGGGGCATATACTTGACTGTATGCATCAGGTTAAAAGATGCACCGAATCTGATTTAACACAGTAAAAAATAAATTGATGCTATGCGATTCATTATGTTACAGATAGATTGCAAATCATCAATTCACTGTAGTGCCTTCTGACTTCTAACCCATGGCCCTTTCACAAACAGACCTTTAAAAAAAGAAAAAAGATTAAATAAAATCGGATGTTCATTATCTGTTCTGTCTCCAGGAAGATGCAGCTCTACCTCTGCCATGTTAATCTGTTTCCTATGTGACTCTCAGAACATGCCTCGGCCTCCGTAGTGTTGTGATGCATTGATTTATACCGATGCAAATGTGTTAAAAAATTATGCATCGCGATACAAATGTCAACTTGAATCCGACGCACACTTTTTTCAAATTGCGTTTGGCAGATGCCTTATCCAGAGCGACTTACAACTGAGCAGTTGAAGGCTAAGGGCCTTTCTCAAGGGCCCAGTAGTGGCATCTTGGTTGTGCTGGGATTTGAGCTTGTGACCTTCCAATCGAGAGTCCAACACCTTAATCTCTCAACCTTCCTCAGCCAGTTTTACTGTCTGAGAACCTGCCACCTGCCCCCTATTCCGTCGTTCCTGAGCCAGCAGGTATATCTGTACATGTGACAAGCATGCGTTTGGATTTATAATCAGCTTCCAGATTATTAACCGAAACATATCCACATAACACCACAGGGAA
This sequence comes from Silurus aristotelis, assembly GCF_946808225.1. Classification (NCBI taxonomy): domain Eukaryota; kingdom Metazoa; phylum Chordata; class Actinopteri; order Siluriformes; family Siluridae; genus Silurus; species Silurus aristotelis. The sequence continues at coordinate 7,135,945 of NC_139576.1, forward strand.
TGTTCAGCACAAACAGCTTCATATGAAAAAAAAAAACTAAGTCCATCAACCTCATTGAAGTGTGTGGGATTCATTTGAAGATATACGCTGCAGAGGAAAAGAAGGAAAGCTCAACGGGAGGCTGCTTAAAAACGTCTTGAAGCAGAAATAGCAGGAAGGTTTGGCGTAGGAGCAATGAAAGGTCAGTTACACTGAGCACAAAGAGTCGCATGAAATAATAATAAAGAGCAAAACATTTCTGCTGGGAAGGAATATCCAAAACTCAGACAGGCACTTAGAGTGCTTTATAACATATTTATAGGCTTCCCTGGTCTTTTGGGATACGTTTGGCTGTTAATCATGTGCGTGTGGAAGAATAATGAGCAATGAATCAAAGGTTTAATGGACGATGGAGCTAATATCTCCCTGAACAGCTGATATTTAAGGAGCTGTTTTATAAATCATAAGGCACAAAGTATGGCAGAGTGTAACAACACTAATGACATTTAGATTTTTATGATTTTTGACTGGGGAACATTTCCAGGATGGGAGACACCACCAGAAGGAGGACGATATGATAAAATATCAAAACCAAATCTCAAAAGGGCATTTCTATGACGCATGACATTCAAAGAAACTTGCAGCAAAAATCTCTCATAAATATATAAATAAATAAAAAAATAAAAAAATAAAGTTAACTGACTTTAAATGATTTTATTTACTAAAACAAAACCCATAGAGACTCCCATAAACAGTTTCAGCATTTAGACACACACACACACTTTATGAACAAACGTAGTGGGACACCTGACCTTTCCTGCCATATGTGGTTCTTCTCCAAACTGTTACCACAATGCTGGAGGCCTCACCCCTACTGAACACCTTCGGGATGAATTAAAACAGACTGCAGCCCAGACCTCCTCACCTCACCTACATCAGTACCTGACTTCACAAACACCCTTTTGCCTGAATGAGCAAAATCACAAGCACACTCCAAAAGCTAGTGAGACATCTTCCCAGAAAAGCAGATGAAATTATAAGAGAAAATTGGGACCAAATGTGCAACGTTTTCCTTAAATATTTCACACACGGTTTAACAAAAGTAAGTGCATCCCTCACCTTTCACCAACCCTTGCAGTATATCTTCTCAAGGGACAAAACTATAGAAATGACACTTGGATATATTTTAGTGTAGTCAATGTGCAGATTGTACACCAATACAAGTTTACTGTCCTCTGAAAATAAAGCCAAAGCCACACATCCTATTCATCATGTTCATGTTTTTGTCTGCGTGACAAAACCATACAAATGTGTGTATCTTGTATTAGAGCAGTTTAAATTTGGTGCTTTGAGTACAATTCTCTCACACTGACCACTGGATGTTCAATATGGCACCTCATGGCAAAGACTCTCTGAGGATTTGAGAATTAGAATTGTTGATCTCCACAAAGATGGTCGAGGCTATAAGAAGATCGTTAACACCCTGAAACTGAGTTACAGTACAGTGGCCTCGGTCATACAGAGGTTTTCCAGAGGGTTCCACTCGGAACAGACCACACAAAAGTCCATCAAAGAAGTTCAGTCCCGTGTGCTGTGTGTCAGGTGCAGAAGCTGGCTTCGAAATACAGAAGCATGAAGCGGTTGCAGAAGCAGCAGGTCCACTTGTCAGTGCTCAGACCATACCCTGCACACTGCAACAAGTCGGTTTGCATGGCCGTCGTCCCAAAAGGAAGCCTCTTCTGAAGCTGGCCCACAAGAAAGCCTACAAACAGTTTGATGTAGACAACCTTTCCAAGAACATGAATTACTGGAACCATATCCTGTGTTCTGATGAGACTAAGATAAACTTGTTATAGAATAGTGTTTCTTGCCTACAGTCAAGCATGGTGGTGGCAGCATGAGTGCTACTGTTACTGGGGAGCTGCGGTTCATTGAGGAAACATGGATTCAACATGTACTGTGGCATTCTAAAGCAGAACATGATGTCCTCCCTTCAGATACTGGGCCAAATGGCAGTTTTCCAACATAATAACGACCCCAAACACACCACCAAGATGACAATTGACTTGCTGAGGAAGCTGAAGGTAATTGAGCGGTCAAGTATGTCTCCAGACCTGAATACTATTGAGCACCTGTGGGGCATCCTCAAGCGAAAGGTGAAAAAAGCACCATGTGTCTAACATCCAGCAGCTCTGTTAAGTCATTATGGAGAAGTTGAAGAGGATCCCAGCAACAACCTGTGCAGCTCTGATGAATTTCATTTCCAGGAGGATAAAGGCAGTGCTACAGTAGATAATGGTGCTCCCAAGAAATATTGACACTTTGAACACAGTTTTGACATGTTCACTGAGAGTGTAGTCATTGTAGGTAACAGTTATATAGAAAATAATGGCAGTATGTTGAGTTACTTTTCAGGACAGTAAATCTGTACCGCTATACAAGCTGCATACTGACTACACTAAAATATATCCAGTTTTTATTTTTTAAATATTGACCATCGAGAAGATATACTAAAATGTTTGCTGAGTGGTGTACTTTGTGTAAAATTGGAGAATGTCTAAAAATAGCTACACACACCAAATCTCTTTGCACCATGTTTAATGATTGCTCATGCGATTTCCACAAAAGTAATATTTCAACTCTATCATTTATCTGCAAGTGAGAATCAGTGAAAGCAAACTCAGAACCCTGATTATTACTCAAGTTGCCTGTGCTAATCTGGATTTCTAACTGTATCGTACATTAATAGCCATATTCAGTTAGGATCCATTCGAGGTTTATGCTGCACAGTGTGATAAGACATGGGGTTTTGGATGTCCTGATAGCTACAGTATGTACATGTGAGTGCAGACCCAGGATACGCTTCAGAGTGGACCAAGGCCAAAAATACAACAAAAGCCGCAGCCAGTACCAGGCCCGGGATCATTCGTTGACGGGCCACACAGAAAGTAATTTTTTTGTATTTTCTACATTTTTGCAAGATGTTTAATTTTAAAACATGATAACTTCCACCTGTGCCATTTTGCTGCACAGTGTTTTTTCCAATGCATTGATAAATGCACCCGTTTGAGGAAGCTGATCGAAGAAATTGAGGAGTAACGTGTGGATAGAAATGTGTGGAAATAGGAGTGACTAAAAACAAAGCCGGTGTTGGCTGTTTGTACCAAAAACGAAATCTATCACAGATGAGGAACATGGCAGATGGAGTGAATCAGCAGCAGGCTGTGAGGATGACAGTGTTAGGTATGAACAAGCTCGAGTGTCTGAAAACCCATTCCATCCTACATCACTTCCTGTGGTACAGGACGATCTCAAAGGGAAAGGCTTGTGTCGTACTGTTTTATTCTACACACGAATCATAAAACTAGAAAACAACATTCTGCAAAATGTCATTATCTATTACATCCTGCAACACAAAATCTACACAACATCCTGCAACATCGTCTTACCCTTGCTCCTTGTGTGCTCGCCTCCGCCTACGTCACTGTCGTCTGAAGAGCTGGAGCTCCTCGTCATCTTCTCAGGACCACGTGTTTCTCCAGGACTGGAGCACTGGTGTAACAGGGAGAGGGAGAGAGAGAGAGAGAGAGAGAGAGAGAGAGAGAGAGAGAGAGAAAGAGAGAGAGAGAGAAGGATAACAACAGAAGAAGGTAAAAGTCCAGTTCTGCTACAGTATGGGTTTGATTTAAAATCCCTTCAACAAGTTTAGCTCAAACTAGTAACTTTCTGTGTAGGTCTTTAAAAAAAATCTTAGTATCCTGAATAAAGTTCTCCAGCTCACAGCACAGCTGCTGATAAACGTGTTGGAAGAGCAGGTTCACTCGAATCACCATCAATGGAAACCCTGACTGTGTAACACTTACAACCAATGACTGATCACCAATGTTCCCAAAAACCAATCATCAGCCACCAAAGATCGACCTCAATCACTAACCACCAATAATGGCCCTGATCACCCCACACCCCTGGCCCCGATCACCCCACACCCCTGGCCCCGATCACTCCACACCGCACATGTGTACATTGATTTCTCCTCGATAAACTGTTTCTCAGTTGTGTTCTCTTAACTGTCAGTCAATTTGCTTTGGAACAACCAAGTCGAACATCCCGATCACCCCCATCGCTGACCCCAATCACTCAACACCACAATCTGGTCACTGACCACCCAGCTCCCGATCACTCATCACCACTGTTCTCACTGATTCCGATTACTCACCACTACTGATCCCAATCAACCCTAACTGTGATCACATTCATTCACCACTGTTCACGTTGACATTGAATAACAACGGATCCAAGTAAATCATCATAACTGATATCACTGATCCCAATCTCCCCGACCACAATCCCGATCACCGCAGATCCCAATCAACCCTAACAGTGATCACAATCACTCACCACTGTTCACATTGACTAACAACGAATCCAAGTATCTCATCATAACTGATCTCACTGATCCCAATCTCTCACCACTGATGAGACCCTATGTAAGTCACCTACAGTATCCAGGGACACATTTTCTACCTGAGGTTACACCCCCTGTTTCTTGACACTCATCACTAACATAAATGTTGTAGATAACTGTAGGGTCGTTAAGTCACACATGCAGGTCCAAACTATACAAATAAACCCAAGTACCAGGACCTATTCAGTGTGTAGGTATCTCATATACATGTTCTGACTGCTAATCAAATAATCACGGTCCTTTCACTACGTCAATTTTGCAAAAGTAAATAACAAAACATAAATAAATGCACTGAATTTCACGAACAGGATCAGCCCACGCTTTTAAAACTTCACAAGGAAACAACAGGTTCTTCCACAGGCGCCATTATCACCGTTAATAGACAGCGCGCGTGCGTGTTAGCTTAATGCTAACTCGCCCATGCCGAACACAGCAACGACAGCCAAAATATTCTAACACCACATTTTTTCAATAACACCGAGATCTCATTCTAGCGGTACATTAAATACAATCGCGGAGCACCAAACCTCGTCTCTAGAAGGCGAATTCAAATCCGTCACCGCTTCGTGTTCCGCCGCCATGTTTTCCTCTCTCTGCTCGCTTCCGGAAATGATGCTACGGGAGACAACGAGGGACAATAAAAAACGAAACGCGTTTTTTGATTTGCAAATCTTTTGAAGTATTTCCATTTTGTGAGACCTTTACTTTAACTTCACTACATGTCAAAGTCAAATATTGTACTTTTTTACTCAACTTCATTTTGTGAAATCAGTCTTCCTTTTTATTTATGAGGATAAAAACTGAACTGGTCAAACACACAGCAATCCACCAATCAATCATGTTGATTAACTTGTTTTGACAGGCGCTTGGTGAATCTACTGATCACCAACATACAGTTCAGCATCAGTTCAACAGTAAGCAGAACATTTAGAGAGGAATTAATGATGAAGAATCTCCAGACTCGAACTCAATACATTGGTCTCATTTGCACGATTTTTAGTTGAAAAGAAGGTTTTGGGTCCATTGTGATCATTTTAATAGAAATCAATCAGTGTTTGATTTATTATTATCATTCTATTACAGTTTTTCTCAGTTGCTTTGGAGCGTTTCTCGAATCATCCTTAAGATTAGCAAATCAGTAAGTGCATTCTCAAAATAATGTGTACAAACAGCACAATACATTGGATTTCTTGCAAAAGCCTGTTTTTTGCTCAAAATCCTTAGTACTTTTCTCAAAAGTAAGTATTTGTGTCAATGAACATATTATTATCATCAAAATACCAAGTCCTTTTATCATTGTTTATGAACAAGATAGTCAAAATGTTTAGTAATTTTTTCAATATGACACTGCTTTATTTGAGTATTTCCTGATGTAAACAATGTTTTGGATTACAAGTATTGAAAATGCACGAGGCTGAATTGGCAACTATGAATGAGACAAATGTACACATTACTGTATGTGGGATATTGATTGTAAGAGACTGGACAGGATTCACACTTTAAATTTTTTTTTACTAGTGGACTGACTAAAAAATTACAATATAATGTCATTGTGATAAAAGTTAAAAAGACACAAATTAAAATTTCAAAAGGTAAACATAGGAAACACTTCTTAGGCAGAACTGCGCATGGCGCACTATACAGTGTAATCAGTCTCTACCCCCTGACGTCCCAGTCTGTCGGGCCACTGATTTTCATCCACATCACAACAAATATCATCCCTTGCAATACCATTGTGGGGCCATGATTGACAACATGGTCCACAGTAGTGGCTCTAATTTCATCTGAAATGTGTCTATGTCTCTGGCCTCTTCTTTCTCTTCCTCTATTTTGCCTCCTTACCCTTCCAGCATGCATCCTCATTCTTGGCTCTTGACCATGTTCATTTCCTAGTTGTTTATCCTTTTTTCAACAATTGTAAATCTGTGTTTTGCTCTTTTTATATACATTACAATAAAGGTTCACGAGATTCAGCCTTGACCTATTTTAGAGAACTAGTTGATTATTATCTAAAAGGAAACATGCCCCTTCATCAGTGACATTCAAGGTTCATCTGCGCAGTTCATCAAGACACATTTACCAATTTTTTCTCAGTTGCTTTGGAGCGTTTCTCGAATCATCCTTAAGATTTGCAAATCAGTAAGTGCATTCTCAATACAATGTGTACAAACAGCACAATACATTGGATATCTTGCAAAAGCCTGATTTTTTTTCCTCAAAATCCTTAGTACTTTTCTCAAAAGTAAGTATTTGTGTCAATGAACGTATCAATGCCATCAAAACACCAAGTCCTTTTATCATTGTTTATGAACAAGGTAGTCGAAATGTTTAGTAATTTTTTCACTATGACACGGCTTCATTTTTGTTTTGCATTACAAGTATTGAAAATGCATGAGGCTGAATTGGCAACTATGAATTTTAACAGCACAAATTTACACATTACTGTATGTTGGATATTGATTGTAAGAGACTGGACAGGATTCATTTTTTCAAATTTTCTTTACTGATGGACTGTCAAAAAATATACAAAATAATGTCATTGTGATAGAAAATAAAAAGACACAAATTAAAATTTCAAAAGGTAAACATAGAAAACACTTCTTAGGCAGAACTGCGCATGCTGCACTATACAGTGCAATCGTCTTTACCCCCTGACGTCCCAGTCTGTCGAGCCACAGCTTTTCATCCACATCACAACAGATATCATCCCTTGCAATACAGCATGGAAAAAATCTTCTAAAATGTCTTATCCAACCTCTGCAGGCTTCTGCTTTGATGTCCTCACATGCTGCATCCATTGCAGCCAGCAGGGTCATCTGAGCATGTGGCTGGCAATCATAAACTTTCCACCTCCATGCTGAATAGAACTCCTCAATTGGGTTGAGGAATGGGGAATAGGGTGGGAGAAATTGCATCAGCATACTGTTATGGGTCAGAAACCATTGCCTGATGGTGTTTGAGTGATGGAAACTCACATTATCTCGAAATGGACCCCTCTAGTCATCAGGGATGAGAGCCCTATAGAGGGTCTCTAAGAAGGTGAGAAGATGCTGTGTGTTGTATGGGCCTATAAGGGGAATATGAGATAGCACACCCTGCTCTGACATAGCACACATAGTGATGTTTCCTCCCCGCTGGCCTGGCAAATCAACAGTAGCTCTGTTTCCGATGACGTTTCGACCACGTCTTCTGCTTTTGCTCAGATTGAAGCCAGCCTCATCCACATATATAAAGTTGTAAGGTGGTTCACTTGACTCCAATTCCATTATACGCTACAACCCAGAAGATACCCAATTAGTTATGCACATTCATTTAATTTCACAAGATACAGTTATATCAAATGTACACATATTGCATGTTTTTTTCCTACAGATATAGCAAATGTACATAGGTCACACACGCTGTATTATATATAAATCACTATAAGAAGTTTATGTAAATTAGATAAAGTATGCCCATAGATGTTTTACCTGTTCATACTGGTACCGTTGCTCCTTCACTCCGTCACCATTTCTTTGAAATAGTACACAATACAGCTGTTTCATGCTCATGTGGTGTCTCTTCAACACCCTATCAATAGTTGAGATGCTAACAGACTGGATGTTTTCAAATACATTATTAACTTTTACAACAGCCTGTTGTATCTCCCTTAACCTTATGGCATTGTTCGCTCAGACCATGGTGCAAATAGCCTCCTCTTGTTGGGGTGTGAAAAGCGGTCCTCTGCCACCCCTATGAGGTAATCCTGCAGTCCTGTGTGGAAAAAAAACAATACATATTTACTTAGATGTGTTAGAGAATGTATACACACACTTACAGTAACAGCGCAGTCCACACTGGTTGATTACATACCTGTTCTCTCCACCAAATGTTTGAATTATTGAAGACACAGTTGATCTCCCAATATTCGGCTGTACCCTCCGACCCGCCTCAGCCATTGTGAGGCCATGATTGACAACATGGTCCACAATAGTGGCTCTAATTTCATCAGAAATGTGTCTATGTCTCTGGCCTCTTCTTCCTCTTCCTCTATTTTGCCTCCTTACCCTTCCAGCATGCATCCTTATTCTTAGCTCTTGACCATGTTCATTTCCTAGTTGTTCATCTATTTTCAACAATTGTAAATCTGTGTTTTGCTCTTTTTATATACACTTGCCAATTGAAGGTTCACGAGATTCAGCCTTGACCTATTTTAGAGAACTAGTTGATTATTGGTTGATCTGAAAGTGAACACGCCCCTTCATTATTGACATTCAAGGTTCATCTGCACAATTCATCAAGACACATTTACCAAAAAGGTTTAATGGAACTGTGATGAAGAAGAGCTTGACAAATTTTGACAACTGGTTTAACCATTTTGCACTTAATGACTTATGCAATGAACTGGTGCCTAAATGTTTTGGGGGTTAAGACCATTTAGATGAAACCAGTATAATACATTTTGATCAACATGAACATAAACAACTGATAATGTAGGAAACAACAAACACTTGTACACAATCGATTAAATGATGTACAAAAGCATTCGCAATTTGATAAAGCAACGAGAAATGTTCGTATGATGAGCCCAAATGACTAAATTATGTGGAGGTTGAACAAGTAGTTTTGAGAATTTCATTTCTGATCTGAAAAATGCTCCAAAGCGACTGAGAAAAACTGTAATAGGTCGGTGTGCTGAGAGTAACATTAGACACATAAACTGAGTTGAT
>NC_139576.1:7150097-7295097 GCF_946808225.1 Silurus aristotelis
CCAAACTTTTGGTCTGTACTGTATATATATATATATATATATATATATATATATATATATATATATATATATATATATATATATATATATATATATATATATATATATATATATAAAAGGCTCTGTTTTGGAGATTCAATGAAAGCTAAAGAAATCTACATTAAACAAATTACTGGTTGTCCAAAATTCAGCTGCTAACATTCTGACTAAGACCAGGTCTAGTGAACATATTTCTTCAGTTCTGGTGTCCTTGCATTGGCTCCCTGTCAGGTTCTGGATTGATTGTAAAATACTAATGCTGACCTATAAGGCTCAACATGGTATGGCACCTCATTATTTGACACAGCTTTTAACTGTTTACACTCCAAGGTGTGATTTCCATTCCTCAGATCTTTTGGTTGTTCCTCCTACCCTTTAATGCTGTATCAGTGATCGGGCTTTTTCCTCACATGCACCAAAGCTGTAGAATTCTCAAGAGTTTAAGTGCAGATTAAAAACATATCTTTTTAGCAAAGCCTACACATAACACACATCACATATCATAACCTTGTGCTCCAGAACATCTGATCACATGCACATTATCAACTTGTGCTGTTAATATCATGAACAGCAGCTACGCTAATTCCTCTTCAATGCTTCTCTTTCTCTCCCCATCCCGAGGCATCCTGAGGTTGCTCCAGCCCCAGTCAAATCCCAACTCATGAATATTGTGGACCTTTAAAGATGTAGATGCCGACCCCGCAAACATCCCGAACCATCTAGAGATGTACCAGTGCCAATTGGATCCCACTTTATGTGGAGTTTGGACACTGGACCTTCTCGAGTGTTTAAAGGTTCTGGCATGGAGAAGCTGGTGTTGGATCTACGATGATCTCAAATGTTGAGCTATTTTATGAGTTGCTCAGTAGCTCCTAGTTTTATAACCACAAATGACTGTATAAGACTGTAGAAAGAACATCACTCATAATTTTACATTCCAGTGCTCATGTTAGTTCTCACTCTCCAGTGTTCTGTATTGTTTAAAGATTTTAATCACACTCTTGATGTCACCCAAATGAGGATGGGTTCCCCTTTTGAGTCTGGTTCCTCTCAAGGTTTCTTCCTCATAACATCTAAGGGAGTTTTTCCTTCTCATAGTCGCCACGGCTGCTCATCAGGGATAAATACACACCATTTACCTTAACTCTTAAAACTGTAAAGCTGCTTTGAGACAATGTTTGTTGTGAAAATCGCTACAGAAATAAACTTGACTTGACTTTAATTCTTGCCCCACTGAGATTAGACAGGCCTGAGTCTTTGTGTTTTTAAATCTGCTCTTAAAACTCACTTTTTCAGGATAGCTTTTAAGTGAATGTTTATTTTTGTGATGCATTCTGTGACGTTTATGTACTTATTTTATTTTCCCATTATTCTTTTTCTTATTATTACTATTATTTATTATTATATATATATTTTTTTTTTTCTATGCTTCAAAGTGCTTCTTAGCAAGGCGTATATACAATAAAGATTATTATTATTATTATTATTATTATTATATTATTAAATGGAAGGCATGTTCAGGCCAGTGTTATGAAGAGATGAGAAAAGTCTGTGGTATGGATATCAATATGTGATGGAGCCAGGGGGAGTTTTTTTATTTTAGAATACTTTATTGATCCCACAGGGAAACATCCCTGGAGCACAGAGGGTCAAGGGCCTTGCTCAGGGGCCCAATACTGTGTCTAAGTATTTGTATAAATGAACATCTCATTGCCATCAGAATAAGTTGTTCTTTCGTCATTGCTCACAAACATTAATGTTTAGGCATGTTGTCAGTATGAAGGCGCACAGTTTCAGTATTTCTTGATATAAACTATGGTTTGGATCACAGTGATTGTAAATTCAAAAAAGTTTAATTCATCTGCACAATTCATTAATTTCAGGAAACATTTACCAAGTAAAAAAAAATGGAAATAATTTTTTTATGACAGATTCTGACAACTGGTTTTAACCATTTTGCATTCAATGATTTATACAATGAACTTTAGGTGAAACCAGTATAATATATATTGATCAACACGACATAAACAACTAGGAAACAGCGGACACTTCCTACACAATCAATTAAATGAATGTACAATAGCATTCGCAATTTGATCAAAGCAACAAGAATTGTTTTTATCATGTGCACCAGTGACATTAAGGTTGAACAAGTAGTTTTAAGAATTTCATTTCTGATTTGAGAAACTCTCCAAAGCAACTGAGAAAAACTGTTAATCTGTAACTGGATCCATTGGGTCAGTTCTAAAACATGGCTGCCATTAACCATCTGCCTTTCAGCCATTTCAGACTTATCAAGTCATATTTCATATTTCTCAAATCTTGTGACATTCTATTGGTTTAGTACCTTGAACTGGCCACTGGGGGGGTAGAAGAACTTGCCACTGGGGGTAGACAGGGGTGCAACCGCACATTTGCTGAGGGGTATGCAAGGCCATGGTTGGGGCTCCCCTCCCACTTCCCAAAAAAGAGGGGTAAATACAAGTATAAATACACTACATGGAATGGCATCCCCCATGTGCGGTGCACCGATGCACTGCATATAATGTATACCCCATTTTTGCACCTCTGGTGGTAGAGTTTAGGTGGAAGGGGGTTATTTGCTGTAAGTGCATGAACCCTGATGACTACCACATGCGGCTATATTTATTGTGTCTTTCAGAGGAAAACAAAATTTTCATAAAAATCTGATGCACAACTAAAGGGTCAATAAGTAACACTGTTACTGTGTATTACATCTCATATGCATTTGAATTGTCATGGCATCATTTCACCTCCCTGGAAAACAGCATGGAAGGAACCGAGTGGTTGCGATACGCTTTGTTAAGACAACACTGCCATCTACTGATTCACAGGAACATCCACAGAATGTCTGCTTTATTTTTATACCTTAAAATAGAATGAAAATAAAATAAAATAAAATCCAGCTCTACTGTGTCTACATCCACATTTGTGTGTATTATTCATCTCGTGTCTTGTGTATTAACGCTGTCTTTTCATAATATTCTTTTATACACAGTGCGTGTTTATCATTGTAGTCTTCAGTAGGATCTGTTTCCTTACAAAACATGCTGTCGGATGGAGATCAAATTGTTCTTATAACAGTTGTCACAACAGGTTTTTACTGAGAATGATCTGCTATATAATAGTTGCTCAGTGGTGTTCCTGTTTCTCTGCATTGTTCAGGGATGAGGCACCAATTAACTCCCAGGGATAAAGGAAACTATGGGCTGAAAGGTTCAATTAAACCCCCAAGACAACAACAAAGGAACAAGCCAAAGACATAGGAAGCAATAAAGTCCTGGATTGTCATCAATAAGAGAGAGAGAGAGAGCTGCTTTGCTGTGGCCTGGAAGATTTTATACAAGGAAAAAGTCTTTACTTCAAGATGGGAAAATGGAAACCAGACCGAAATTGATCACAAAAAAGATGTTAGGAAGCTGGGGTCAGACATGATACAATGGCCTTAGAGCACACAGGGTTAAGAGCCTTGCTCAAGGGCCCCAAGAGTGGCAATATTGAGGTTTGAACCCCCAACCTTCTTATCAGTAAGTCAAAGAATTAACCAGTGAGCTACCACCAAACAGTGGCACTATTTTCCACTGCAAATGATCCAAAACGCAGCTACTTGTGTTCAATCTGCCCAAGTTCTCCCACACCACCCCACTGCTGCACTTCCTTTACTGGCTTCCAGTGGCTGCACGTATCAGATTCAAAACACTGATGTTTGCCTACAAAAATGGACCAGCACCATCTTACCTCAGAGACCTCATCACACCTCGCACTGCACCACGCTGTCTGAGATCCTCCAGCACTGCTCGACTGGTACCACCGTCTCTCAGAATGAGAGGTAAGTATACTTCAAGACTCTTCTCTGTTCTGGCACCGAGGTGGTGGAATGAACTTCCACTAGATGTAGAACTTCCCCAAATGTAAATGTAGCGTTTTAGAACACGGTTTTGGCCATCATGATCTGCAGTGTGTACAGTAGGGAGGAAAAAGGGTGAGGATTACATGTTGTAAAGGGGATTTTTGCTGGAAAAATTACTGTTGCAGTTGAATAGTAATGAATCAGATAAAAAGAAAAATAAATTATTCTTTAGGGATCAGCAGGAAAAATGTGACGTTATACGCACAAAAATTAGTTTCTTATATACATTAGTATACTTATGTACACGTCATATGTACTTTTTCACAGCACAGTTAAATTCTTTCTTCGCGTATCCCAGTGAGGTTAGGAAGCTGGGGTCAGCCATGATACAGTAAAAAAGGATAAGGGCCTTGCTCATGGGCCCCAAGAGTGGCAGCTTGTCGATACCGGGGCTTAAACCTGTGACCTTCTGATCAGTAAGCCAGAGCCTTTTTCTCCTTTAATTCTCCTAAAACAAAGAGTGTGGAGTCTTAAATACTGTATGTGAGCTATTTAAGAGTAAGAAGGATAGACAAAATTACTGGGACATCTGACTTTTCCAGCCAAATGTAGTTCCTCCCCATACAGTTACTGCAGTCAGAGGCACACAATTGCATTAAAACGGCTTTGGATGTGGATTTGGATTTTTTCTTCACTTGAACTTTTTCCAGCATGACAAAGCAGTTGTGCCTGAGCTAATAGAGGAGTGTCCACAAACTTTTGATGTATATATGATCTAACATTTAAATAATATGTACTTGTGTAGTGGTTCTGTGGTGGCCCCTTACAAATATTAGATTAGATAGGATTAGATTAGAAGTATTAGACAAAAAAGACGCTGGAACAAGTTATGGTCAGAAATTCCCTCCTGAAATCCTGCCCATTTTCCCGCATTTCTCTTCTGTCAGTGGTTTGTGTTTCATCCTTGATCAGCTTGTCTATTCTCCGAACTTCGATTTCCTGTGTCCTGTTTGCTCTGGTTTGCGATTCTTGCTTATATCTCCACATTGATTATGGCTCACTTTGTTCCTGCTTGTGTTCCTGGCTTGCTCTTAATAAATATCAAGCGGAGGCAGATCATGCAATATAGGCAGCATTTGAGAAGCTTTCTGTCACATTCAGCAACGATGATCACTTTGATCATTTTCACTATTGAGATTTTATAGTTTTAGGAGTATTTTATTCTTTTGCACATAGCCGTATAAGGTAGGTGTACTTAATAAACTAGAAAATGTAGATATATGCGTCAAAACAGTAGAAAAAAATTTATCTTACCTTAGAATATGTTCCTGTAGCACTCACTGAGGTGTAGAAGGCCGAATGAGTTATATTCCCTTCTGATAGAAGAGCAAGAGTGAACAAAACACAGTGATCATAACTGAGAGTTCCTCTTTCAGTGACCTGTGAATACAGTCCATGCTCCAGTGATCACCACTCAGAGAAAGAGATAGAGAGAGAGAGAGAGAGAGAGAGAGAGAGAGAGAGAGAGAGAGAAAGAGGAGGCAACATGGCCATTACTTCTCATCACAGTCTACTGATTGAAAAATAAATTGTAGTTCTCTAGGAAACCAGAGTGCATCACAAAACAAAGCTAATCAGTAAAACTATAAAAGCGAATGTCAATCAAATGGCGCTATGAGAAGACAGCAGATAAATCAGTCTCACAACGATTTTGTGAAATATTTCCAGATTTTTTTTTTTAGCCTTAGAAAATTTGCCTTTTTATATAATTACGATGCTGCATTATTATGTTACTGAATTATGTATGCCATTAGAAGGCAACAAACAAGATGCATAAAATGTCTTTAACAATGTAAGAATAGTGCAATAGTGCAGCAATCGCAAGTCTAGTCATTTAAACATACACTATATGTATAATTTAATTTAAACAGGCTTGATATCTCAGATGATCAGCAACATAAAACAAAAAGACGCATGACATAAATCAACCTATTCACTGCTCTGCAATAACAATAGTGTTAAACAAAAAAGAATGCAGGTTTTTTTTCGTTATACACTGTACAGGTATTCCTCTACTTATGATGGAGATACGTTATGACGACCCCATCGTAAGTCAAAAATATCGTAAGTCAAAGATGGTACTATGACTGTGACAGCCTTTCCAGCTTCGTGCTGATTTATCATTTTTATTTTATGCTCTAAACTGATGGCTTTCCTCTTTTTTTTTCACTACAAACAGGAGACATACTTGGGTGCTTAAAAGACATGCTTTTATCACTAAAATTGCTGTTTAAACACGTTTGAGTCAGAAAAAAAAATACACTGCGACAACTTAACTCCATCAATTGCTAGCAGGAGTATCTCTCACGTGGCGAGAGATACGCTCATCCCAGCTGCACATCCAACATATCGTACATCGTACGCTGCTGCCTGTGCCTGTTGCACCAGATTTTTTATATTTTTTACAATTTTGTCTTATCGTGATCGTCATCATAAGATCGAAAAATTATAAGTCGAACCATCATAACTCGGGGACCATCTGTATGAACGTCTCTAGGTTACGTATGTAACCATGGTTCCCTGAGGGAATGAGACGCTGCATCAGAAATGCTTTCGGAACGCCTCCGCGTTGTCCATGCTCTGAATCATGTGTATAATCAGTCTAATGGAAAGCAAAACTAGTCGTGACACCACCGGAAAAAAACCCGGGACCTCTTCACCCATCTAAGGCATGCAGGGCTTACCACGTTACCTTGATTGTACAGAGTGGATTGCCATCCAGGAAAACCCCAGGGTGTTGAGCGACCACTAAAGGGGTCTCATGTGCAGGAGGCCACATTGGATGCGATTCATCAGACCCAACAGTCTCTGAAACTGCTTCACAGTGAGTGACTGGCCTTCCCTCACTTCCTTGATATCTGGATGACCTTAACACAAGCAGGGTAATAATGTGCCCCCCAGAAGGGTCGAATCGCATACTACTCCTTAGTAAGAGTTTCTCTGTGATGAGAAAAGCAAGAATGACATCTCAATACTGGACCACCAGTTGCTCTGATTGAGCCAATATCAACCAATTGTTGATATAATTTAGAATGCAGATGCCTCCAAGTCTCAGCTGAACTGGCGCTGCATCCATACACTTTGTAAAGGTATGGGCTGAGAAGGCAAAACCAAATGGAAGGACCCGATATTCGTAAGCTTCGGCCCCGAAAGCAAACGTCAGGAACTTGAACCTGTGAGCTGGAATGATGAATACATAAAAGTGTGCTACCTTTAAATCTATGGTTACAAACCAGTCTCAGACCTCATTTGGGACAAAACCTGCTTCATGGTCAGCATCTTGAACCTGAGTCTCAAAAGTGAGCGTTCACTACCTGTCACTATCTGTTTCATTACCAGAGCCCATTAAAGCAGGGCGGGCGAGACCCGACCTGAATCATTTAGCCTCTGTCTAGGCACAAGGGTGCCATGAACTGGACAGCTCAAGTTCCTAAAAGGGGAACAATAGTTTGTGGACACCTGACAATAAGATTATGTGTTATTTGAACATCCTATTCCATTATTTAGTTCTCATGTGCTTTTATGATAACCTCCACTGTTCTGGGAAGATATTACACTAGATTTTGGAGTGTGCTTGTGGAGATTTGTGATCATTCAGCTACAAGGGTTTTTAGTAAAGTCAGGTACTGATGTTGAACATATAATGTATAATGTATAATCAAAAGTAAAAACATTATTCACCTTTGTAAATGTATTTATTCCTTTTAAAAATTATTCAGAATTAATTGACTATTCCAAAGCTGTTGAAGCTTTGATTAGCATTTTTCCTTTATTAATTAATTATTTAAATTATTATTTCTTACTTATAAATATCTATCTATCTATCTATCTATCTATCTATCTATCTATCTATCTATCTATCTATCTATCTATCTATCTATCTATCTATCTATCTATCTTCTAAAAAAAAACATTTACTGTAAACCTTACAAAACCTACTGACAGATATGTTTTCATCACGATTTACAGTATAGTACTGTTAAACATCATATAGTTTAACAGTAATACACTTTTGTCTACAGCAATATAGATATACATATACAGATATAAAGGCTTGTGTAACCCTAATGGCTGGGGTTGGTTCCCTGACCTGTTTTTAGCTTCAGACCAAGGCTTTATCTCGCTGTTGGTTTTACTAGATCTTAGCTTTAAGCATTAAGCTGGTTTAAATCCTACCTGTCCGATCGTTACCATTTCGTAGATTTAAATGGAGAGCTATCCAGGCTAATGCAAGTAAATTATGGCGTGCCGCAAGGTTCAGTTCTAGGACCCCTGCTCTTCACAATATACATGCTTCCGTTAGAAAATATTATTAGAAGGCATGGAATTAGCTTCCATTGTTATGCTGATGATACTCAGCTATATATCTCATCTAAACCAGGCGATACAGCTCAATTAACTCGGATAACTGAGTGTGTTAAGGAAATAAGAGATTGGATGACCCATAACTTTCTACTTTAAAATTCTGATAAAACGGAGATTTTGCTCATCGGCCCAAAAACTAGTATACAGAAGCTTCAGCATCTCAACCTGCATTTAGACGGATGTTCTGTAACCACTAGTTCAACTGTAAAAGACCTGGCAGTTATTTTAGACAGCAACTTGTCTTTCAATTATCATGTCAACCAAGTTACAAAAACAGCCTTCTTTCACCTTAGAAATATTTCTAAGTTAAGAAACATGTTGTCTATATCTGATGCAGAGAAGCTCGTCCATGCGTTCATGACCTCCAGAATAGACTACTGTAATGCGTTACTAGGTGAATGTCCTGCATCATTAATAAACAAGCTTCAGTTAGTCCAGAATGCAGCAGCCAGAGTTCTCACAAGGTCAAGAAAATATGATCACATAACCCCAATCCTATCGTCCCTACATTGGCTTCCGGTTAAGTTTCGAATAGACCACAAACTATTACTTCTCACTTATAAAGCACTAAATGGTTTGGCTCCTATGTATCTATCCAGTCTTTTAACACGCTACAATCCGCCACGCTCCCTGAGATCTCAAAACTCTGGGCTTCTAGTAGTTCCTAGAATAGCAAAGTCCACTAAAGGTGGTAGAGCATTTTCACATTTAGCTCCTAAACTCTGGAACAGTCTTCCTGACAGTGTTCGGGGCTCAGACACACTCACCCAGTTTAAGTGTAGATTAAAAACATATCTTTTTAGCAAAGCCTACACATAACACACATCACATATCATAACTGTGTGCTCCAGAACATCTGATCACATGCACATTATCAACTTGTGCTGTTAATATCATGAACAGCAGCTACGCTAATTCCTCTCCACTGCTTCTCTTTCTCTCCCCATTCCGAGACACCCTGAGGTTTGGCCAGCTCCAGTCACCTCCCACCTCGTGATGATTACGGACCTTTAAAGAAGTAGATGCCGAACTCGCAAACATCCCAAACCATCTAGAGACGTACCAGTGCCATTTGGATCCCGCTACATGTGTGGAGTTTGACATTGGACCTCCTGGAGTGTTTAAAGGCTCTGGCATGGAGAAGCTGATGCTGGATCTGTGATGATCACAACTGCTGAGCTTATAAAACTAGGAGCTACTGACCATGTAGACTGTATAAGACTGCAGAAAGAACATCACTTATAATCTTATACTCCAGTAATCATGTTAGTTCTCACTCTCCAGTGTTCTGTATTGTTGAAAGATTTATGATCAAACTCTTGATGTCACCCAAATGAGGATGGGTTCCCCTTTTGAGTCTGGTTCCTCTCAAGGTTTCTTCCTCATAACATCTAAGGGAGTTTAATAGATCCCTATTAAAGAGATATTAAAGAGATAACTGTGAACGTAATGTCTTAGATAGATGTCTGAGTCATTTTCTCCTTCATATTAATACAAACTTCTTGGTTTGTGTAAAAAAACCCCAACTTATTTTAACTAAACCCAAGGATGTGCCAGAAGCAAACACTATAATAAGCACTATAATAAAACCTTTCTGACATATAAATGTATTTGCCTTTCTGCACTGTTCCTTGCTGTTTCGGTCTAAATAAATGGCAAAGGCATATAATAGCAGATAATTGGATGTTAGAAGGGGGTCTTAGTCATTCAGTACCCAAATCTAACACATGGTGCTGCACATGGAATGCTTTGTGCTAATGCTTTTTTGTGCGATATCTATTCGTGCAATAAAAAAAAAAATCACTACACAAAAGCCAGGAAGGGAAAATCTTTCTTTGAAGTGACACGTTATTGGATCTGCGGGAAAACACACAAAGAGGGATTTATCAAAGGATTCCCAGTGGGTTCACCAAAAATGACTAATTATGAAATAAAGAAATCAATCGTGCTGTTTTTTTTAAGGATTCAACGTTCAGAAAGCAGATAAAGAGATATATTCAAGAACAGAATGGATATGCAGATACACCACAGTAAGCATTAAGGGAGGATAATTGGTTTGTGTCAGAGAACAAGACATTTCTTGAATAAAATTGTACCTCCAGGCAAAAAATATTGAAGTTTTGAACTGTTGCAATGTTGCAGTTGGTTGTATGGTAGTTTGGGTGGGGTAGTTGAGATAGGGTGTGTGGTCATTAGGGTGTTTGGGAAATGAAGTTGAGAGTATTTTTGTGGAATGTGTACTTGTGTTTTTGGAGGGAAATGTTGGCATGTTGAGGTACTTGGATGTGGAACAGGCAGGGTGAGGGTTTTATTGAAGGATTGGATTAAGGATGAGGATTAGGATGGGTTCCCCTTTTGAGTCTGGTTCCTCTTAAGGTTTCTTCCTCATTACATCTAAGGGAGTTTTTCCTTGCCACAGTTCCTTGCTGCTCATCAGGGATAAATACACACCGTTCACCTTGACTGTTGATTTCTGCTTTGAGACAATGTCTGTTGTGAAAAGCGCTATAGAAATAAACTTGACTTGACTTGACTTGACTGGTGTGAGGATGTTTATGTAGGTCACTGGGGTAGTAGATGTGGAGATTTGGGAGGTTTTTGGGTGAAGGTTGTGGTGGTATAAAGTATTTAGGTGATAGGTGCTGTGTTGGGAAGTGTTGGGTTGAGGGATATTTTTGTGGTGGTCAGTGTTGTTGAGATAAGCATTTGGGTGAAGGGCGCTGCATTTGTTGTAATAAATACATTTTATTAAAAATACATTTCAATTTTCACTCCTTGTTACGGATTGCTCTCTTGAGGGCATGAGTATGGGTATTATACCATGGTGGAAGCGAATTTTCCCTAAACTTTTTAATCGAATGGGGCATTGGTGTCTAAGGTGCTAGCCACTGAGGATACACTGTGCCTGTACTGCCACTTCATCTAGATCATTAGCATTCATATCAAATATCACATTATCTGAATAATTATTTTTTTAAATAAATAGTAATTGAAAGCCAAATTTTTATTCCGCCAAACCTCCAGTATGTAATAAATAAAGAAGAGCTGATAAATCCACTGACATGAACACATTCATACATGAACATTTTAAAAAATACAGAAACAGAACCATTACTCTATATTTAATCTCAAATGTAATATAAATATAATAAATAAATGCATTATTTAAGAAGATTCAGACTAGAAAAAATTCACAATATCTGCCAGTGCAGTAAGATAATTAAACTTTGTAAGAAATAGAAAAAACATATCTAGGCTTTAGAAAATAACAAAATGTCTTAAAATAAGCATTAAATCACTTATTCCAAGCAGTTGATTTATCGAATTAAATTTAGTAAATTTAGCAAACAGTATGCTTTTCTTAATTTGTGTGAACAGATCTTAAAACCAAAGCGACTAAACAAGAATATTTCTCTTAATTTAAAAATTATCATTATGTATTCAGACTTAAAATGAGACAATGCATTTAAACTTAAAACAAGATTATTATAAAAATCTAGCTCCTGCATACATGCATACTGTCAACAATTATTCATTCAACTGTAGACTGCCTTTTAACACACAGAAGTTGTGATGCAAAAACAAAGCAAAAATCATCACTTTCTGCAACATAAAACATTATTTAATGCATTTTGTCATTTCTGAAAATGTAAAGATATTTTCCATGAGAAAATAAAAAATCAAACTACAGAACAACAAGACACAAGTACTAAGAACAAAGTTCCAAGAAAATAATAACCACACTGGATAATGTTTGGGAAGAGTGTGGTGGTTTAATACTGCAGATTCTTATAATTTGTTATTAGGCCGGAAATAAATGTGTTGGTGTTTAAATAAAAGAAGCATTTGGAATAAATGGAATAAATGAACAAGTCTTAAGTGTGATTATTGAGCATTTTTATACTGGACAACCTTAAAACCAGTTAATACAGCTAAAATAAAGTTTTAAAAGATACAAGGCTGGCCAACAAATGATGTCTCCGATGGTAATTAAACTCAATTTGCAGTTGAAATACCTAACTAAGTAAAAAAAAGATAAATAATCTGAAAACAATCATAAAAATCATCATAATCTTGTATAGTATTTTATTCTTAAAATAAGATCTATACAATTTGTATGGTTAGAAATAAGACTGTAAGTCTTGACTACATGAGGAGTTTTTGCAGTGTTGAAACAGAAATAGTGAGGGGTGAGTGAGAAAGAGAGAGAGAAGGAAGGGAGTGAATGAAAGTAACACAGAGAGCATGTGACAGAGAACTGAAAAAGAAACATAAAAGAAATTTTTTAGATGAAAACACAACAGTGGAATAGAGAGAAAAAGAAGTTTGTGTTGCAGCAGAAAAAGAGGCAGACATGAGGGAAAAGGAAAGCGAGGCAAAATGCGAGACAAAGAGAGGGGGGAGACATAAGAGATAATGTTGAGACATAAAAAGATGTGAAAGAGAGGGAATGAAATAGAGCAAAAACAAATGAAAATGAAGATGGATTAGACAGAAAACAAGTGATAAAGACACAAGGAGAAAAAAGAAAAACAGCAGAGAGTAAGAATGATAAATTCTTCATTTGTCTTTAGGGTCTCATCTGTCGCCCCCCATATCTCTCTCTCTCTCTCTCTCTCTCTCTCTCTCTCTCTCTCTCTCTCTCTCTCTCTCTCTCACTAGGTCTCTGTGTGTCTGCTGTTGCTTCACGTTTGCTGTAATTACATAATCACATTGGGCTGCCAGGCAGCAGCACCTTTTCATTAAATGCAATTTAATGGAATATGCACAGTTACACTGCAGAGTTTCAGCATGACAGAATTTCACCAAGCACACTTTGGCACACTCTGCTTCAAAGGAACAAATCACTGAACAATAAAACATACACAATTTTACCCTTAAGCTCAAAAATAGTGATAATGCTAAGATGTAGGTGGTGTGTGATGCCTCCTTCTTTAGTTTCTCACTGAAGCCAATAGGCAGGAAACTCAATAGCTGGAATGGAAAGCTTGAAGAGCAGAAACCTGAGCCAAAGACTTTCCTCTGGTTTTTGATCCACCAAAATAAATTTGTCATAGCAACCAAAAGCTTTCCAAGTGAACTGAAAAGCCATCAAAGGGTTCTGGGGTGGGCAGAAGGATCCTCTGAGGGAATTAAACTGATTTGAGGTCTTGGATCCATCTGTTCTCACCAGCTGCATCCATGATGTTGGCGAAGTAATCTTCCAGATAGTCTCAGGCTGCCAGATAGTTTCTTAAGGGAACCAGCCTCTCAAGACTGATTGTCTCTAGTTTATGTATGTAAACATGGTTCCCCAAGGAAAAGAGACGCTGCATCAACAACACATTGGAAACGCTTCTGCATGTCCACCCTCTAACCACGTGTGTAATCAGTCCAGTGGAAAGCACGGCATGACTGGCAGGGTGACATCATAAACAGGAAAAAAAAAGCACATGGAGTGAAACCGGCGCTAGCTTCTGAAAGGTAAGGAAGCGCTGGAATGCCACAGACTGCTTTTTAGCCTCCTGAAACCTATAGATGACAAAGAGGCAAGGCAGCACCAGTGGAGCGTCCAGGAGAACAGCTCTATCCCTGTCCAAAAGATCTGACAGGGTGAGCCATAGGTGCCCTTTCTGTGGACACCAGGGCAGCCATGGACTGGTTAATCGCCCTAGCGGTCTCTTTCATAGCCCTGAGAGCTAGGTCAAAACCCCAGCAGAGCTCACAAATCTCCTGACCACCTAAGGTGCCTCCCACGTCCAGCTCTTGCAGCAGGTCTGCCATGGTGTGCAAACAGCCTGTGGCATGACCTGCTGAGGTGTAAGCTTTGCCCACCAGCACCGAGGTAGTACAAAGGGACTTGGTGGGCAGTGCTGGAGTCTTAGGGACAACGCAGCATCCGGGGAGAGATAGCCAGTCAGCATCTCTTCAACCCAGGGCATCGTCTCATAACTGAACTCTTTCAGTTTGACTATGTTGGTATACAGGGAGTTTGGCCAGAGCAGGGCACCTCCAATAACTCCTTCAAGCGGACTGGCTGAAAGTGATTGTATCTGGTGGCTTGCAAACATCCATCCCCTCTCCCTCCTCATAGCCTTCCGAAAAAAAAAAAGGCCAAGCCCATCTCCAAACCCTTTGCTAGGTCCATCTGCAAATCCCAGGTCTTTGGATGCCGCTTCGCCTAAGACAGAGGGGGGCCAGAGCCCTGAGGAGTGGGGGCACCCTACTCAAAGAGTGCTTTCAGAGTGCTTTTTTTTATGGAGAACACACATACAGAGCATTTCCTGAACAAACAGAAGCTAGTGCCAGTTTCACTCCATGTGCTTCTTATAGGAAGCGTTCCCAAAGCATTTTTGACGCAGCTCAAGTTCCTGAAGGGGAACTCTGATATGCATCGTGCGGCCGGAGTCGTGCTTTGTAGCCATTCTAGGGACCTCCTAAAAGCTGGCTTGCCCCCAATCCGCTACGGTCCCGGGCGGAGGTTAAGGAAAACACGTGCTGGAGATCGCTGTGTCCTGAAACATCATATGTGGCAGGGTTCACGAGCCAACCTCCTGAGGGCACCGAGGAGGAATGGACACCGTCTACTGAGCCCCCCAGTGTAAACCACTGTTTTCGAGCTGAAGCCCTCTTATTGAAGATGATGGTCCTCAGATCCGTCTCTAGGCTTTGGCCTAGAGCATTGCATAGGGCCTTCTGAGCAGCCACAAGGGAGTGGTGAAAAAGGTAGCGCCAACTGCTTTTTCGCCTTCTAAATCCTGTCGACAATGTCCTTAAGGGACGATGCAGCACCCGGGGAGAGATAGAAAGCTAGCATCTATTCAACCCAGGGCATCGTCGGATAACTACACTCTTTCAGCCCTACTACATTTTCGTAGAGAGAGACACTGTAACTGAAGAGGCCGACAGAGTATGGGCTGCTCCACACTGAAGTGTCCAGGAAATAAGGCAGACCCTGGCTTGGAGGCAGTGACATGGGCTGCAGAAAGCATTTGTCCAGCTTACCTGGCAGATGCTGCTTCTGCTTTTTATCTGGTGAGGAAGTGGCATCCATACCCTCCCCCTCTTTGGAGGAAGAGAGGTGGAGTGCAGTGCTCCCTCTACAGAGGGAAGAAATGGTGTGCTTCCTAATCTCTGACTTTCCTTTACAAAAACCTATACAAACCCCTATAAACCTGTAAATGAAATGTGGAAATAATATGCAACACAGTCTGTATGGAAGTTTGTTTGAATATTCAATTAAATTCAATGCATTTTTATTTGTATAGTGCTTTTAACAATGAACATTGTCTCAAAGCAGCTTTACACAGATAATGTGGTGATAAAAATGAATAAGATGTTCTTTAAAAGTGTAAGTTTGCCCCTGATAAGCAAGCCGGTGGCGAATGTGGCAAGGAAAAACTCCCCAAGATGGCATAAGGAAGAAACCTTGAGAGGGAACCCATCCTCATCTGGGTTGCACCAAATGTCCATTTATTACAGATAAATGATGTTGCTGGGTGGGCTGTTTTAAGGTGCGCATATGATCATTATACCACTGCGCACATTTTTTCTCCCTGATCTTTTTGGTTTTAAGGGGAAATACATCATCTAGAGTGTAACGGAATATTGATTATAGGTATTCAGTGGCCCAGTCGAGCTCTGCAGGGTCAGATGGAGGTCTAATTAATTTTGACATTTCCAGAAGATTATTGATAAAACTTGCTGCTATAGCATGAATGTACGCTTAACACGGTAACGTGGAGAGGTACTAATGCAATGACTGAGGCAAATTTTAAAAGAGATGAGGTAATGATCTGAAATAGCTTCAGACTGTGGAATAATGACTAAATATTTTTTTTTAATCCAAATGTTAAGAAAAAAAATCAAGAGTGTGTCTGATTATGAAAATGAATAATAAAATCACCAACAATTAATGCTTTTTCTAAAGAATAGCTAAATTTGTGATGAAATCTGCAAATTCTATGAAAAAATCAGAGTAGGGCTCTTTGGGTCTATAAATAATACTAAATTTCTTTCGGCTTCTCATGTTAGGGGTCGCCACAGCGGACCATCCGCATGTTCGATTTGGCATGCTTTTACGCTGGATGCCCTTCCTAACGCAACCCTCTGCAATTATCCGGGCTTGGGACCGGCACTAAGGCTTGTGCAACCCTAATGGCTGGGGCTTTGGGTCTATAAATAATAATTGATGAAATTGACTGAATAGACCTGCTTTTGGACACTAAATATTTTATGTTGGTGTAAAGAACTTCAAATGTTTTACATTTGTGTTTGTTATTATGTGACGTTTAGCTTATTATTGTAAATAGCTGCGACTCCGCCTCCTCTGCTATTTAGGAGGGGCTGGTGTATGTAACTATACCCAGGAGGACTCATTTCATTCAATGCTACATATTCATTCGGTTAAACTCCTGGTCGGTAATAATTTCGTTTATAGTCAGCGCTTTTGACGTGAGAGATCTAATATTCAACAATCCTATCTTTAGATCAGAGGTGCTAACTGCATTCAGTCTTATTGATCAGGTTACTTAAACAGACTTTCTGAGAATTCCTACATTTTGGTTTCGCTCAGGGGGACAGACACAGTCTCAATATGGTGGATTCTGAGTGAAAACTTTGTGCGGCTAGGAGACAGTCAGTTTAGCCTGTCTGTCTGCTGCCTGGCCTTAGCTCTGGACAGTCACTTGTTAACTAGTGCTGTGTTAGCACTAGTTAACAGTGTGTACAGCATGACTTATACTACAAGAAATGAGAGCAGCACCTTTCCGAGTGGGATGGATACCATTCTGCCCTAACAGGCCAGCCTTGCCCTCAAAATTGCTCCAATTATCTATGAAGCCCACATTGTTTTTGGAGCACCACTCAGACATTCAGCAGTTCAGCATCCATAACCTGCTGTGGGCTACATTGCCACGCCGCATTGGGATGGGGCCAGAGCATGTTACTGCATCGGACATTGCCTTCGCTAATTTACACACCTCTATAATATTACTCTTAGTAACCTCTGACTGTCGAAGGCGTATATCATTAGCTCCTATGTGAAAAACTATCTTAGAGAACCTGTGCTTTTCTAAAAACCTAAGCTGACCTGCTATGTCCGATGCCCTGGCTCCCAGTATACCCATGAGCTGTGCTGCTGGTGCCCCTAAAGGTCTATCTAATTTTATATGCCTCAGAATAGAGTCTCCTATAAGCAGAGCTCTTTCAGGTTTCTCAGCGGGTGCTTCACTTAGGAAAGCAACCCTGTTAAGCAAACAGGTGAAGTGGAGAGGAATGGTGCTCCCGTGGGCGACCCTTGGCAATAAAATTAACGATCAATCATTTTTTTTTTTACAAATAAATGTAACAAAAAAACATTCTATTGTACGTGTATTAATCACACATGTACCGCATCCATTGTAGTGTATTAATGATTCTGGCTTCCAAAAATACACTACAGAAAATAAAATCACACAGGAAAACATATTATAGAAGTACTGGTATTAAAATCTATGATACTGGTCTTGAAAATACTTAATATTAAATTGAAAAAAACAAAGTGGTATCTCTATTAAACAGCACAAACAAAGTGTTTTTTTCCCCTTACACGCTTCAATAATAATCTGTACAGATGGTTTCCTCGACAGCTTCTTTCCCCAGGAAATGGTCTGATTCGTGCTCAAGTTGCTCACGTTTATCGACTTAAAATTGACTTTCAGTTACTATAACTGCAAAGAAGCACAGTGTGAGCTATAAAAAAATAAAGCTAAAATATGTAACCTTTGGCTTTAATGTTAACTCCTGATCTGACATTTATGAGAAACTCTCTACACCACTATGTGTAGTAAAATTATGGAGCATCTATTTCATTTTTATTACAGATATTACCTCAAGAAAATGGTTATGGCTTTATCAGGGAGCGACAGAAAGTGTTCAAGAGAGAGAGAGAGAATCTTTGGCAGTCTGTAGACTTAATTCTTGCTCAGAGAATGCTTTCAGTTTCGAGGAAATCAATCATCCAACAAAATAAAACGTTACTCTGACAGTTAACATTGGTAACAAATGGGTATTTTTAGTCCATTTAGAGCTGAGAAGAATGTCGTTTGGATTTTAAATGATGAGCATAATGGCCAAATAATTGGTCCTTCTTGTTCTCTTTTCAAAATATAATAGCTCTACTATAATTCATTGAGGGCATGCTGTCTAGTTTCATCTCCCTGACTGTGCAAAGCTGATCTTTGGCCATTCACTCTTGAAAATCATCGCAGTTAATTAAAAATGTTGCCTATTTAACTATTGATCATCAATTCCGATCTAGTCAAGATGCTTAAGCCATTAGAGTGTTGTATAACAGCAGTTATGATGTCGTCTGACCAATTATTACATGTGATTGAAATGTTTTCGGCCGCATCATCTGCTTGCTAATCATCCTCATCAGGAGAGCAATCACAAGGGCCAGCCTTAGCCTTAACACGCACACTGAGCACATTCGAAGTGCATTAGCATACTATCTATCAGCCTAATTAATACGACAGGCAAGACTCGTACTGTGACAGCAAGGTTATTTTATGTCAGTAAATGCAGCTTCAGAGGCATTACAGTAATCTGAGTGTAGATTTCATTAGGTTTGAATAATGGCACTAATGACTCGAAACAGAACGTTTAATCCACTTATGATGAAGCGGCCTGATAGATGATCGTGCTCGATGAGCGAACGCGTAAATCATGCCAGAGACGCCCGAACAAGGGAACTTAAGACTCTTGAATAACTCATCAATGTGGAAATCAAGAAGTGGCTGTTTTCCCACTATTCGTCAAGAATATTTCTTCGTACTTCAACACCCTCTTTTTAAAAAAAGGGGCATTTTAATGGGGCTTATTTGAGAACTTGTGGTCCTCAGTAGCTGGAGATAAAACATTACTATACTTATACATGCAAAGGTTTTAACCAGAAAATGCCAGAATATTAATAGAAGTATTGCATTAGAATAATCACAGAGATACATTGAACTTCTACCATCTGGGTGACTGGTTAAGTAGAATTGTAGACAGAGAACCATACAAAAGGCCAAGGGTCAATCTGAACCTAAATGAATTCAATTGAATTGAATTTTATTTGTATAGTGCTTTAAACAATAGATTTGTTATCAAAGCAGCTTTACAGGGCAGTGGTGTTTCATTGGTTAAGGTTTTGGGTATCTGATCATAAAGTCAGGGGTTTGATCAAGGCCCTTAAACCTATATGCTGCAGGGGCACCGATAGCTCAGTCGGTTCAGCCAACCTGGCACTCTTGGGCGCTTGAGCAAGGCCCTTAACCCTCTGTGCTCCAGGGGTACTCTATTATGTCTGACTCCAGCTTTTTAATATCTCTGGGATATGCGAAGAAAGAATTTCACTGTTCTGTAATGTATGTGTACATATGTAATGTAATATGACATCTGTAATGTACATATGAGAAATAAAGGCTCTTTTCAGAGATAAAGCAATTATAAATGAATGTATGTTTGTTCCTTATAATTCTAAGATTGTACCCAATGCCTGAGCCAGTGGCGACTGTGGCAAAGAAAAACTTTAAAACTTTAAGAGGAACCAGACTTGAACCTTGAGAGGAAACCCATCCTCGTCTGGGTGGCACTGAATGTCTATTCACAGTTAACAAGGTGGAAGCAGTTTACCAGACATCTGGACTACATGGAAGCATAGCAAGCCCCAGAAAAGCACATTAGAGTCTAAGCAAATATGGGAAACATGGCTATCTCTGGTCTTATGAGTCCAAAATTTAACTTGTGAAGCATGGTGTTAGTTGATAGCAATTATTTTCAAAGAGTAAACACCAGAACAAACAATCCGCACAAAACACAATGAAAAATTAACAAAGTATGTTTTTATGGTTAGGACGAATAAAGTCCAATAGCAGGCAGATGCATCTAGGCTATTAGGTGACCTTTATATGTGTATATATTAAATTAAATCTATGCCTTTAAATATACAGGTACAAAAAGTATTTTTGTATGCATATGTCTGAATGCAGATGCATCTGTACATCTGTCTGTAACTCAAAACTGTCAAAGCTACAACATACACTGCTTGGACATTGCAACATTTACTTCTACTTGGATTTGCACTCATTTTTGGCCAAGATCTTTGAATGAGGACATGAGGATTAAAGTCTTCTCCAGCACATCTGAAAGACTTTCATTGGAGTTTAGATCAGGACTCTTAGCTGCCAACACATACCTGATTCCTAATGCACCTTGAAACACTCTTTTACAATTTGAGCCTGAGGAATCTTGGCATTTATATTCCTTTGCTGTCAGAGAAGGAAAAAACAAAACAAAGATGGGATAACCTGGCTATTCAGTACATGCATCTTTTTGTATTAATGGAATTTGAGAGAAGTGATGTTGATTAGAAGGTTGTGAGCACCACCAAGCCACTGCTATGGCCTTGAGCAAGGCCATTAAACCTCAACTGCTCAGATGTATAAATAAAATCATTTTAATTTGCTTTAGATAAGGATGTCTGCCAAATGAAATAAATGTAAATAGATGTAGGTCTCATACATTCAATTGCGCAGGTAGTTGAGGGTTAACAACTTTGTTGGTACTGGGATTTGAACTCACAACCCTTTAGAACAGAGTTTCAACATTTCAAACACTTCCCTTACTTGCTTATTGCCACAGAATTTTGCTGAGCCCAGATCATTAAACTTGTACAAAGACTTGTACAGTAGGCGTTATGAATGAGACGGATATGTACTTCCCTTCCTACCCTGGTGCACTCATCCTCCACTCTTTTTATCACATCAGTACACCACATTTGGTAAACTACTGGCTAATATGCTTCTTTCACTGTTTAGACTGTGGGAAATACAACAGATGTGCAATCAAAACCTAATGCCTGTTTGCATTCATGAAGATCTCTCTGATGCTTCTATCTCTAATAAAAGGAGACACCCTGTTCAAACATGACCTCCAGCCACAGCTGGTTAAACACAAGCACTACATTGTTGGCCTGAATCTAGCACACACTCAAACGATCTCTCAGCTTCGGCAGTTAGTGTGAACAATCACAACACGCACAATAGCATTGCACAAGACCTTGGCTGAGCTTCACACCATTCTGTAATCCTAATGAATAAAAAAATATTTGTACCTAACCTTTATAAAAGAATAAGGACAAAGAGGCCATAATAAGAAGAATTTCTCCTTCTGAAAAGTCAGCATTTTTTTCTGATATAATTCACTATATCCCCAATTCCAAAAATGAAAAATGAGACATTGAGTAAAATTTTAATAAAAACAGTATGCAATGATTTGCAAATCTCATTAACATATATTATATTCACAAAAGAACATAGAAACATATATATTTAAACTTTACCATAAATTAAAAAATAAGGCTATTTTAAATCTGATGGCTGTAACAGGTCTCAAAGAATTTGGGACGTGACAAAAAAGTATTTTTATAAAAAATTTGGAGAGACATTTTGCAAATAATAAGGTTATTTGACAACAGGTCAGTAAAATGAATGGATATAAATAGTGTATCATAGAGAGGCAGGGTCACTCAGAAGTAAAAATGGGCAAAGCTTCACCAATCTGTGTAAAATCCGATCTGTGTCTACAAATTGTGGAACAATTTCAGAATAATGTTCCTCAACATAAAACTGCAAAACAGTTGAATATCTCATTATTTACAGCAGCGGTCCCCAACCATTTGTGTGCCACGGACCGGTTTAATGTCAGACAATACTTTCACGGACCGGCCTTTAAGGTATGGTGGATAAATACAACAAAATAAAATGATACGACCATAAAAACTGGTATTTTCTAAATATAATAATAAACGTGAATCCACTGTGTTGTTGTTTGTTCATTTTGCTCACTTGGGGGTTCGAGTTTAGCGGTAATGTATTATGTGTTAGCGGCCGGAGCAGCCCCTTTAAGAAGGTAGCGGATGGAGGTAAGACATGTGACCGAGGCATCATGACATGCATCAGGATTGAGTCATAGACAGATGTGGGGGAGAGAATTAGGTAATTTTCAAAAATAAACCATTGTTTAGAATCAGATAATAAATAAAAGGGAAATAATGTAAGTTATGTATTCTTTCTGTGCGGCCCAGTAACAATTGACCCATGGACCGGTGCTGGTCTGCGGCCCGGAGATTCGGGACCACTGATTTACACTACATAATATCATTCAAAGTTTCATAGAATCTGAAGAAATCTCTCTGCAAATGGGACTAGGGCAAAAATCAATATTGGATGCCTGTGATCTTTAGGCCCTCAGATGGCACTGCATTTAAAACAGTCATGATTCTGTAATGGAAATCACTGCATGGGGCTTATGAACAACTCTAGAAACTATTATCTGTGAAAACAGTTTACGATGTCATCCACTAATGAAAGTTAAATCTCTATCATGCAGAGTAGAAGGTATGCATCAACATGATCCAGAAACATCAAGTCAAGTTGGCTTAATTGTCATTTCAACTGTGTACAGTGCAGTACACAGATAAACGAAACAACGTTTCCCTAGGACCAAGGTGCTACAGCAAACACCATAATTAACAAAGGAACACAGAAGTACACATAACTCTAAACTAACAAGTCAAAGTGCACATGTGCAACATTTAGTTAAAGGGTAGAGAAAAAGTAAACAAAAACGAGACAACATGAGACAAGGAAAAACAGTAACACAGTAGTGTCGACCAGTACAGTAGGCTGTGCAAGAAGGATTGTCTATATACAGTATGGAGGTTGTGTGCAAAAAGGTTGTGCAAAAATACAGTACAAAAGGTTGTGCAAAAGGTATTGTCCATATACAAATAAAAAAATAAATAAATACTGTACATGCAAACATTTGGCTGCAAACAACAGATTTTTTATATTTATTTTTTCCTCCGTTGATTTCGTGTGTGTACCAGTTTATAGTTAGATAATAGATTTGCATAAATGTAAATAAATTATTTTATTTCAATCTTTTATCTTGATGGAACGTCGAATGACGCTATTTATTCACGCTCTAAATCTTTTCACTTGTTGTGGAAGTGCCCATGTTCAGTTTATTTGTGATGTCACACTCCTTAGTACTGGTGAATGGCTAATATAAAAGCAGACCATCCAGGCTTCAAAAATTTGTAATGTTTTCTTAATTTAATTAGTTATTAGTTCCCTCAATTATAGTTAATTATACTATCACATTTCTCAACACCCTACTCAAGAGCAGCTAAGCACAGAGCCATGAAGGAAACCCAACAGTGTCATGACAAATCAACAGATTCACAGCAAATAATACAAATAATTAATTTGCTTATACTGATTGTCCAGTAAGTCCTCCATTCTACCAGCTAAATAAAACATCAGTGCAGACTTTTTAAGCCTGAACATATATTTAAACCGTTCTTGCATTTTTTTCGTTTTACTGCCAGATTTTTTTTTTTTATATATAATATTTAGACATTTAGACATGATCAACTTTTATATGTATTATGCAATAAAAAAGCATATCCATAGAAATAATGCTTACATTAAAAAGTTAAAACACTGTATTTCAGTATGAGGACACACCAAGAGGTGCTTTTTTTTCTATCATTACCTGCTAAAACTAATGCAAAACCCCACACACAGCGATACTTGGTGAATTGGGGAGCTTTTAGCACAGGTAAATGTTATGGTCATTTGACCTGCATAAGAATTAAAAATTTGTAGAGCAACAAGCTCTACAACAGGAGATTAAAAGAAAGGTCAAAGCAATCATTATGCATAAATATGACACAGACATGGTCCCTGTTGGAAATCAATCAAAACATCATCCAGCTACATTATTTAATGTCTGTAAATGTTATCCGATAAAGCCCAGATTTTAGGCTTTGAAGGTTTGTCCCAGCCTCTAAGAGAAACCCTGTATAAGAGAACCACTGAGGTATGGAGTATCCAGCACACGTTCATTCCTTCTATTTGATCCTACATGAATTTCAATTTTTTTTTTGCCCTGTTAAATTAGATTTTTAGGAACTCATCTATTAGGGTTGCACAAGCCAGTGCACTCTTAGTGCCGGTCCCAAGCCTGGATAAATGGGGAGAGTTGTGTTAAGAAGGGCATCCAGCGTAAAACATGTGCCAAATCAAATATGCAGATCATGAATCAGAATTTCATACCGGATCGGTCGAGGCCCGGGTTAACAACGAACGCCACAGGTATCGTTAGCCAACAGGGTACCGGTGGAAATTGGGCTACTGTTGGCCGAAGGATAAAAAGGAGAGGAGGAAGACGTCTACAGAGACAGAAGGGAAAAGAGAAGTGTAGGACAGTGGAGGTTTGGGTTGGTACATTAAATGTTGGTACTATGACTGGTAAAGGGAGAGAGGTAGCTGATATGATGGACAGGAGAATAGTAGATATGTTGTGTGTTCAGGAGAACACACAAACCTTTAGAACAAAGTTTCAACATTTAAACCACTTTCCTTACTTGCTTATTGCCACAGAATTTTGCTGAGCCCAAATCATTAAACTTGTACAAAGGCTTGTACAGTAGTCATTATGAATGAGAAGGATATGTACTTCCCTTCCTACCCTGGTGCACTCATCCTCCTCTCTTTTTTAAGGGAGTAAGGCCAGAAACATTGGAGGTGGGTTTAAACTGTTCTATCATGGTGTGGATGGAAAGAGAAATGGTGTAGGGGTGATTCTGAAGGAAGAGTACAGTAAGAGTGTAGTGGAGGTGAAGAGAGTTTCTGAAAGGGTGATGAATGTGAACCTAGAAGTTAAAGGGATGATGATAAATGTCATCAGTGCCTATGCTCCACAAGTGGGTTGTGAGATGGAGGAGCTAAATAAACTCTCATTCTTGAGTGAAATAGATGAAGTGGTAGATGGTGTACCTAGGAATGAAAGATTGGTAATTGAGGCTGACTTTTATGGCCATGTAGGTGAAGGGAACAGAGGTGATGCGGAGGTGATGGGTAGGTATGGTCTTAAGGAGAGGAATGTGGAAGGGCAAATGGTGGTAGATTTTGCTAAAAGGATGGAAATGGCAGTGGTGAACACTTATTTTAAGAAGAAGAAGAAGCATAGAGTATAAGTTTAAGAGTGGAGGAAGGTGCACACAGGTGGACTATGATCTACGTAGAAGATACAACCTGAAGGTTATTGGAGACTGTAAGGTGTTGGCAGGGGACAGTGTAGCTAGACAGCATCGGATGGTGGCCTGTAGGATGGTTTTGGAGGTGAATAAGAAGAAGAGAAGAAGAGTGAGGACTGAAAG
This sequence comes from Silurus aristotelis, assembly GCF_946808225.1. Taxonomy (NCBI): domain Eukaryota; kingdom Metazoa; phylum Chordata; class Actinopteri; order Siluriformes; family Siluridae; genus Silurus; species Silurus aristotelis. The sequence goes on from NC_139576.1 coordinate 7,175,666, forward strand.
AAAAATAAGATGGTGGAAACTGAAGGATGAGGACTGTAATGTGAGATTCAGGGAACAGGTCTGACAGGGGCTCGGTGGTGGTGAGGAGGTGCTGGATGATTGGGCAACTACTGCAGAGGTTATAAGGGAGACAGCTAGGAAGGTAGTTGGTGTGACATCTGACAGCTGAAGATGTTGAGGTTTTCGTTAGGAGTGATGAGGATGAACAGGATTAAAAATAAGTTTATAAGAGCGACAGCTCATGTAGGACGTTTCAGAGACAAGGTGAGGGAGGCAAGATTGAGATGGTTTGGACATGTGCAGAGGAGGGACACGGGGTATATCAGTCGAAGAATGCTGAGGATGGAGCCACCAGGAAGGAAAAGAGGAAGACCAAGGAGGAGGTTTATGGATGTGGTGAGGGAAGAAATGCAGGTTGTTGGTTTTAAAGAGGCAGATGTAGAGGACAGGGAGAAGCCAAAAGAAGAAAAAAAAATAGAAGAAGAAGAAGAAGAATTCACATGCATAAATTCATACTGTATTTACTTGTATACATGTTACAAGTTAGTCCAGAATGCAGCAGCCAGAGTTCTCACAAGGTCAAGAAAATATGATCACATAACCCCAATCCTATCGTCCCTACACTGGCTTCCTGTTAAGTTTCAAATAGACTACAAACTATTACTTCTCACTTATATATAGTTTCTTTCGGCTTCTCCCGTTAGGGGTCGCCACAGCGGATCCTCCGCACGTTTGATTTGGCATATGTTTTACGCTGGATGCCCTTCCTAACGCAACCCTCCCCAATTTATCCGGACTTGGGACCGGCACTGAGAGTGGCTGGGGATGGTTCCCTGACTGGAAATCGAACCCGGGTCGCAGCGGTTAGAGCGCTGCATCTTAACCACTAGACCACCAGGGGACCTATTACTTCTCACTTATAAAGCACTAAATTGTTTGGCTCCTATGTATCTATCCAGTCTTTTAACACGCTACAATCTGCCACGCTCCCTGAGATCTCAAAACTCTGGGCTTCTAGTAGTTCCTAGAATAGCAAAGTCCACTAAAGGTGGTAGAGCATTTTCACATTTAGCTCCTAAACTCTGGAACAGTCTTCCTGACAGTGTTCGGGGCTCAGACACACTCACCCAGTTTAAGTGTAGATTAAAAACATATCTTTTTAGCAAAGCCTACACATAACACACATCACATATCATAACTTTGTGCTCCAGAACATCTGATCACATGCACATTATCAACTTGTGCTGTTAATATCATGAACAGCAGCTACGCTAATTCCTCTCCACTGCTTCTCTTTCTCTCCCCATCCCGAGACACCCTGAGGTTTGGCCAGCTCCAGTCACCTCCCACCTCGTGATGATTACGGACCTTTGAAGAAGTAGATGCAGAACTCGCAAACATCCCGAACCATCTAGAGACGTACCAGTGCCATTTGGATCCCGCTACATGTGTGGAGTTTGACATTGGACCTCCTGGAGTGTTTAAAGGCTCTGGCATGGAGAAGCTGATGCTGGATCTGTGATGATCACAAATGCTGAGCTTATAAAACTAGGAGCTACTAACCATATAGACTGTATAAGACTGCAGAAAGAACATCACTTATAATCTTATACTCCAGTGCTCATGTTAGTTCTCACTCTCCAGTGTTCTGTATTGTTGAAAGATTTATGATCAAACTCTTGATGTCACTCAAATGAGGATGGGTTCCCCTTTTGAGTCCGGTTCCTCTCAAGGTTTCTTCCTCATAACATCTAAGGGAGTTTTTCCTTGCCACAGTCGCCACGGCTGCTCATCAGGGACAAATTCATACCATTCACCTTAACTGTTGATTTGTGTAAAGCTGCTTTGAGACAATGTCTGTTGTGAAAAGCGCTATACAAATAAACTTGACTTGACTTGACATGTTCGCCAAGCTGCCACTGCCAAGTCAAGCCAAGTCAAGTTTACTGCCCCAATTGCTGTAAGCCCTTACTGTAAGTTGCTGTGTATAAAGGCGTCCACCAGAGGAATTGGATGTGATGTGATTTTCACTGCTCATATATTATGGGATTAACAGTGTTTTCACAATCCATCAGAATGTTCTTATTTGCATATTTGCCTTGTCAGCAGTGGTGGACAGTATTGCTAACTAATACACTACACTACATGTAATTAGTTACTGTACTTAAGTAGCTTTTTTGTATACGTGTACTTTACTGAAGTATTTCCATTCAGGGAGCTTTTTAATTTGACTACATTTCAAAGTCCAATATCTTACATTATATTTACTCAATCACAAAACAATCCACCAATCCAGCGCACTCTGTTTTTAACTTGTTTTGTTTGGCACCTGGTGGTCTCTACTTGGCACCAACATGCAATTCAGCATCCGTTCAACAGCAAGCAGAACATTTTGAGAAGAATTAATGATGGAAGAAACTCCTGACTTTAACTTGCCCAACACCCGTTGACTTATTTACGCGATATTTTTTAAGTAGTTGAAAAGAAGGTTTTGATTAATATCATTCTATTAATAGAGCGGTGTGTTAAGAGTAAAATTAGAGGTTTTCACATAATCTGAGTTGATTAAGTAAAGAGTCTTGTGACAAAAATAATAACAGGACATTAAAGCCATAATAAATCATAGTACTTTGGATACTTAAGTACACTTGATACCTTTTGGTACCTAAGTACACTTGTATCTTTACTTTAACTCAAGTACATGGTTTGTGTACCTGGTCCACCACTGCTTGCCAGTAACCGTGATTGGAATTAGCACAGCATACGACTGTAACTTTCCAACCCTGTACATATTAGGCTCCATAATGCAGCGTTAACCATGCAACAGCTATGCTAACCCAGATTTCATAACCCTGAGTTATAAGCAGTTTCAACACCGCTTCGAATTTTACATTTTCAAGTGTTCCTCTACCATGGGGTTAAAAGCAATGTTTAGAGCAACAATAATCCAGGGGTTACGTGTGATGTGAACAGCCCTCTTGATTTTTGTACATCCAACAAGAATTGGTCATGTAATTTTAAAACACTAAATAAAATCAAACACAGACCTTTCACCTGGACTGGGGATCAAATCCAGAGCTTTTTTCCAGACATGCTCTTATCCAGAGCCATAGATCTTATTTACACAAATGAGTAGATGAAGGTTAAGGAGTTTGCTCAAGGGCCCTGCAGGGGCCTGTTGGTGTGGGATTTGGCCTTCTGATCAAAATGCCAATGTCTAAATTGTACTAATTAAATACTGCATTAAAAGTCTTTATCAGCATCAACATATTTGTGAGTTTTTCATTGGTTTACAATAATAATAATACGTGAATTAATCACACTATATACAGTAGTTTAGTCTAATGGCTAAATGGTGAAGTCGTCACTTATAGGAAGGTTGTAAGTTCAAATCCCAGAGCCATTTTGAGTCAGACACATGTCCTCTAAATTACAATGTTGTACCATTCACAAAATCATTGTGCTGAACAACCCCACCCTGCCCTGCCCTGCCCTGCCCCCCCATGCCCTACCCAACCCAACCCAGTGTTCAACTAGATTGTCTGCATCTCTGATTATTAGATTAGATTAGATCATATTCAACTTTATTGTTATTGCACATGTTACTGTGCAAGGCAACGGAATACAGCTGGCATCTGAAGAGCATTAAGTGCATTAGTAGCAGTGTAAAATATTTACATATGTACAGGTTGCAATGCTATAATATATGATAAATATGAATGAATAATGATAAATAAATAAATTAATAATATAAATATAAATAAACAGTATACGGAAATATGTTGTTCTAATTTATGTCATATCATTTATCATTAGTGCAAATAACTCCAGAGTGACATTTCTTCCTAAAAAACAACAATGAAATTCCCTTTTATTTCAGGTTAGGATTCATTATATTGTTATATTGGAATTATTGTGCACTTTAGGGCACTGATCATACTTGTTATAGTAAGATTTTGATTACTGCACTTTGTGTGATTAAACTCTTCTTCTTATTTCGACTGCTCCCATTATGGGTCGCCACAGCAGATCATCCGTCTCCATACTACATCTGCCTCTTTTAAACCAACTACCTGCATGTCTTCCCTCACCACATCCATAAACCTCCTCCTTGGTCTTTCTCTTTTTCTCCTTTCTGGTGGCTTCATCCTCAGCATTCTTCTACTGATATACATGATGTCCCTCCTCTGCACATGTCCAAACCATCTCAATCGGGCCTCTCTCACTTTGTCCCCAAAACGTCCAACATGCGCTGTTCCTTCAGGTCTGCTTCCCCCAGCTCCAAAACTGATGGTATGAGGAAGAAACCTTGAGAGAAACCAGACTCAACTGGGAACCCATCCTAGTTTGGGTGGCACCAAATGTCCATTCATTACAGTTCAATTACATTCACATTTACGGCATTAAGCAGACGCCCCTATTCAGAGCGACGTACAAAAGTGCCTTGAGTTTTTATTAATAAATAAATCAACACTGGTTCACTAGATTACAAATTTTAGATACCATCAGCCTACAACTCCGATAAGAGAATTTTTTTTTAGCAATATAAATAGACACTACAAACCTGAAAAAGTGCTAGTTTAAGTGTTCAATAAAGGAGTAGGACTTCACCTATTGCTTGAAGATGATGCCAGTGATTCAGCTGTTCGGACATCTGGGGGAAGTTCATTCCACCACAACGGTGCCAGAATAGAGAAGGCCTTGAAGTATAAATATTATTATAAGTTTACTTATTATAAATAATTAAAATATACTTATTATATATATATACCTATAATTCTTTATTGTTAAGGGTCGTGGTGAATGAAGGCAACGAATACGCGTTACACTTTTTTTTCTTGCATTATTTATACTGTATTATTTATATCTTGTGTCTGTTTCCCTTATGTTCTTAGGAAGTGGTAGCTCAATGGTTGCTGTTTGGAAGGTTGGCAGTCCAAACTTGGGAACAGGGCAAGACCCTTAAACTTCTATGATCCAGGGGTACTGTATCAAGGCTAATCCCATCTTTCTAGAGATATACAAAGAAAAAAATAATCACTACAATAAAGCATGTTTAGTCACTTTAGTCATAGGCTGCTTAGAGGATTCACAGAGTAAGAATTTTATTAAATTAGATTAGATTAGATTCGATTCAACTTTATTTTCATTACACATGTACAAGTACAAGGCAATGAAATGCAGTTTGGGTCTAACCAGAGTGCAATATCTGCAAGTGCAGGATATACAGTGTTTACATCATTTACATAAATTAAATAAAATGGTATTATGAATATATATGTACTAGGAATATAATATACAGATGAAATGGTCTATGTTCTAACAGTTGGTCTAACATCTATGGTCTAACAGTTGCTTTTCTGTTACTATGACACAGTAAACACTTGAATCTCTTGTCTTGTACACTGAACTTTCTTTTGTCTTCTCCCATTAGGAGTCGCCACAGCGGATCATCCGTATTCATGATCCGCATGTTCGATTTGGCACATGTTTTATGCTGGATGCCCTTCCTAACGCAACCCTCCCCATTTATCCGGGCTTGGGACCGGCACTAAGAGTGCACTGGCTTGTGCATCCATAATGGCTGGGGTTGTGTCTTGTACACAGACTTTATGGTTTTCCCACTGTGTAACATAATGATTGTGTAAGCTGCTGTTATCTATTTAAAAATAAATAGATTTTTTTATATACATATATATATATATATATATATATATATATATATATATATATATATATATATATATATATATATATATATATAAAATGTAATACAAATCCTAACCCTAATCCTAACAATTTGTAATCTTCTGGCATGATCACATTCTTGACTGTTCATGACCAAAGATAATCCTGTGCATATTTACAGTAACAATGTGACGTCTGGCCAAAATGAACATATTTGACTGTATTTGTAATATCTTGCATGTATTTGTTATCACTGTGGTTTGCATATACTGATTCAGGAAGTTATCACACCCTAATCATGGTACTCTAAATATACTGCTTTGATAGGTTGAATGTAACAAACAGTATGAAAAATACCTTATCCTCCACTCTGCTTTGTGATTTGTGTGTGTGTAGGCCTCTTATAAATCAGGTTATTTAATAGTAACAGCATTAAAATTCGCAGCTGTCAGCCTGCTGCTCTAAATAAATGCACACTGCTATGTTTCATTTGAACGATCGGCCCCTGTAGCTGTGCCTCGCTCTGGCTTTCTGTACAAAATGACTGACTGAACATTTAAAAAAAAAACCAGCCGGTGATTTATAGCTGTATTTGACAATGTGATGTGTAACTCGCTCAACTCTGTGACTTATTTGCTGAGCAGAGAGTAAGGAAAATGATTGTTTCACTTATTAAAGACGTCAAATCTCTCTGATGATTTGTTTGTAGTGTGTGTATCATTGAGCATGGTCGTTAGATTGTATGGCAATACGGCAGAGGGGGTTAATAAGGGGTGAATAGCACGGCATAAAGATAATAATATAGGTGGAAAATGTTTTGACTAGAAGAGAAAAATTATTTTGATTTGGTTTTGAATTATATTATTTAAAATGTTCACACAATGTCTTTTAATTGGCCTATTTTTTGTTATGTGAATAAACAAATGGTTGGTTCTTCACTTTGCTACAAGAAAAGTAAAATAATATAGCACACTTGTATTGTTTATTTTAAAAAATTTATGTAAAATATATTTGTATTACAATTAGATTTTGATATACACAAAAAAAGGACTGCTGTACTGAACCATATAATCAAACTGTAACAAACCATTCATAGGAAATAAACTTAAATTCATCCCCCAATGAGCAAATGCACATAAACCGAATAGCTGTTTTAGGATTCAAACTTTTCATTTTTATTTATTATTTGTAATTTTTATTATCTTGTTCTAAGACCACCTCAATTCTTGTTCTAATGCTCCTGTGGACATTTAATGTATCCATTGTAAGGCTCAATATCATCAAATTTGGTTTTATAGCATTACATTTACATTTGCGGCATTTAGCAGACGCCCTTTTACAAAAGTTCTTTAAGTCTCTAGCAATAAATAAATCTACACTGGTACGGACATCTAGGTGAAGTTCATTCCACCACCTCAGTGCCAGAACAGAGAAGAGCCTTGAAGTATACTTACCTCTCATTCTGAGAGAAGGTGGTACCAGCCGACCCAGACAGCGTGGTGCAGTGCGAGGTGTGATGAGGTCTCTGAAGTAAGATGGTGCTGGTCCATTTTTGGCCTTGTAGGCAAGCATCAGTGTTTTGAATCTGATACGTGCAGCTACTGGAAGCCAGTAAAGGGGGCGCAGCAGTGCAGTGGTGTGGGAGAACTTGGGCAGATTGAACACAAGTCGTGCAGCTGCATTTTGGATCATTTGCAGTGGACTAATAGTGTTCAGAGGAAGACCTGCCGGCAAAGAGCTGCAGTAGTCCAGTCTTAAAATGACAAAAGACTGAATAAGAACCTGGGCAGCCTGTGTGGACAGAAATGGTCAAATTCTTTGGCTGTTGTACAGAAGAAATAGACAGGAACGAGCCACATTAGTTACCCCAAGGTTGTGAGCAGTGGCTGAAAGGGAGAGCAGAGAGGCATGAAGAGTTATTCAGGAATTCTTGGCCTGGAGATGAATCACCTGGGATGACCAGCAGTTCTCTTTTGCTGGGGTTGAGTTTTAGTTCATGAGCACTCATCCATGAAGATATGGCTGTCAAGCATGCTGAGATCCGAGTAGAAGCTGTGGTATTTGAGGGAGGGGAGGAAAAGATGAGTTGAGTGTCAGCTGCATAGCAGTGGTAAGAAAACCCATGTAGGGATATGACTTCACCAATGAAGTGAATATATAGAGGAAGAAAAGGAGGGGACAAAGTACCGAGCCTTGTGGGACAGCAGTGGTGAGTCTGCACATGGCTGATGTGGATCCCCTCCATGTTACCTGGTATGAGCCTACCTTCCAGGTAGGAAGCAAACTATTTCCATGCTGTTCCGTGGATACCAAGGCTTTTGAGGGTAGACAAGAAAATCTTGTGGTTGACTGTGTCAAATGCTGCTGAAAGGTCCAGGAAGATAAGTACAGATGACAGCTTGGCTGATCAAGCAGCATGCAGTTTATCAGAAACAGCCAAAGGGGCTGTCTCTGTGGAATGTGCCGCTTTGAACCCATACTGGTTTGGATCATAGAGGTTGCTCTATGAGAGATAGACAGACAGTTGGTTAAAAACAGTGTGTTCCAGAGATTTAGAAAAAAAGAAGAGATGAAGGCAGGAGATCTTTTCAGATGATATTGGGAGAAAGAGTACAAAACATACTGACTTTAGTAGAACTAGTGTCAAATTAATAAGAATGTAAAACCTGAGTAAAGGTGTCAAGTAAAGTGAGGCCAAGTGGAGCAAATGCATTAAAAAGGAAAAAAAAGGATAAACTATGATTATTCGGAAACCGGAAAAGTGTGCAATGGTCGGCGAGAGAATAGGATAATCTCTGCCAAAACACAAAAGCAACGATCAAGAAAACGTCTTGCATAAGAGCAAATAAGTCATATGGTAAAAAACAACTCAGGTAAGTCCTATTCAAAAGACTGCTATATCTAAAGAGGACATTTTTAAACAGTTGTGTATCATAACTAGCCAAAAAAAATAAAAATATGCAGAAATAAGCACCACCTCTCTTATCTGCAGTGTATAAAGAAATGTACATCTTGATTGCTAGCTACCTTAGCCGAATGCTATTGATATTTGAATAGATTGCTAAATTTGTAAGCTAGGTAGCTCATATTTCTAGTTACATACACTTTATGGACAAATGTTTGTTTACACCTGACCATAAGATTTGTATGTGCTTTTTTAACATCCAATTCAACATTTAGTTCCCACTTACTGTTATAATAACCTCCACTCTTCTGGGAAGCATTTCAATTCATCTCAAAAGTGTTCAATAGGGTTGAGGTCAGAGCTTTATAGCAGAAGATCTTTCTCTCCAACCCATGTAAAGCATATTATTGTGCACAGGGGCATTGTCATGCTAAAACAGGTTTGGGTCTGCTAGCTCAACTGAAGGGAAAATGTAATGCTACTGCATCCAAAGACATCTTTTACAGTTGTATGCCTCCAAAATTGATAGTATGGGGAAGAACCATATATGGGTGGAAAAGTCAGGTAGCTAGCCAAGATGCTGCTTACAAATTATTCTTGTGTTCAGCTATAACTTACAGCAGGTTTTATTTAACACAAGATGCAATTTTGAGCAAATACTGAAGCGGCAGGTTCTATTTAAAAATTTATGAATACATTTGCTTGTATTTAGTGTGAGGCTTAATATCATATCCAACCTATGTAACCTCACACACACACACACACACACACACACACACACACACACACACACACACACACACACACACACACATTCATAACTACAGTCTTTAATACAAATATTATTACAATAAAGTAACCCTTTAAGGTCATTAAGGAAACCAAACTGAGCAAACCTCATACAGAGCATAATAGAAAAACAGCAGGAGCAGACGAATACACTGCTCATTAAGCAGCTCTGAAAAAACTGCGCCTCAGGCTGGATTAATGATCACGAAGCCTTTGAGACCCGCAAAGGCCAAAATGGTTCAGCTTTAATATCGTATTCGACTCAGGAATGTCTGGTAGAGACTGTCATGGTGACTGAAATCAGCTATTTAGCACAAGCATGCCTTGTTTATCGATTATTCAATCGTAGACACAAACATTCCTTTTTTCGCACCCAGTTGCTTTTTTTCATGGCCAGAGACCCACGTTTAGCGCTGACAGCACCGGTTTAAGGCCATTTTATACTGATTCTGTCACGCCCGAATTCTACACAGTGCGTTTTCTTTCCCTTTCCTTTCACCGAATGCAAACCCAAATACAGCCAACTGAATTATTTTATGTATAACACATGCAGATTTAAACAGCTCAGCCATGGCTAATAAATGGAAATCAGACAGTTCAGGCGTCGTTAAGCACTAATTTAATGTGTATCATTCATTTAATGTGTGGCGAGAGAAAAAAAATTATATAACCGAAGCTAATTTTCAATTCTTGATTAATAAGATAGGAAACAATACAATTTGTTCACGATCTGTTATTCAATGGCAATATCTCTTACAGTAAAGCAAAGCAAAACCACTTTGCTCTTTTGTAATTAAAATGCAATTTCAACTGCACCCCCACCCCCTCCCGGTTTCCATAGTTACAGCACAACAACAATTCGAGTCATTGCTTTTTATACTAGTCTCTTAATCTTATTAGGGTTGATAAATGCTAATTAACAAAAGGGATTGTGCCAAACATTCAATTAGCAGCACACACAGGCTATGCATAGAAATTCCAGGTTCAATGCTTCTTGAGCTGTACGAGCTGTACGAGCACGACAGAAATATAAGTTAGAGCAATTAATCTGTGTATCGTGTTACATTATTGGTGCACATTACACACAACCTTAAGCTCCTGAGGTACCAGTAACCAGTGCTCCCGCCTCTTTCTTCTCTTTAGATCTCTCTGATTTATCCCGATGCCCTACCTCTAGACAAAGATTGCTTCAATTAGAGACCCCTTTGCGCAGCTGGAGATGTTCCCATCTTAACAGCCTAAAGATCCATGAAGTTACTAAGCAACTCTAGAACTTTTAGGATGGATTTGGACTGAAAGTAATATCAACAGTCTACTGCAATGGCTCAGAACCACAGGTTGCATTTAAGCACTTATTACTGTACACCTTAATAATGATGGAACTGTAATCAATTTAAATTTGGTGCCACCCAGTTGAGGATGGGTTCTGTTTTAAATATGGTTCCTCTCAAGGTTTCTTACTTATCCCATCTAAGGGAGTTTTTACTTGCCACAGTCGCCACTGGCTCACTCATTAGGGGCAAACCTCCAATTACAAGGAAAAAACTTATACATTTTTATCTCTGTAAAGCTGCTTTTAGGCAATGTTCATTGTTAAAAGCGCTGTACAAATAACCAACCTACAATGCATGTATGTGGACTGTTGGAGGAAGTACCCAAACTACCTGAAGGAAAAAGGAAGGAATAAGGAGAACAGGCAAACTCCACACACACATGGTGGAATTTGAAACCCTAACCCTGGATCAAGCTTAGTTAGCTTTGAAGGATAACATATGTAACTGGAGGAAGAATTCCACCAGGGGAGAGAGGAAGTGAGTAAAAAACAGTCCCTCACACCTCTACAATTCAGATAAAGAGATATCAAAGTAAAAAGATAAATAGTAAAGAATGCATAGCTAAGTATTAGTTGTTGTATTGTTAATTTTTTTCGACTACACTGAGTAGTTGGCTTGGGTTAGTGACTATATTAGTTAACCAGTCTATTTATTTTAGGAAAATCCAGGAACTGATATTTCTGTCAATCTTGTCTAGTGCAATATTCTAGCTAGCTACACAGTTAGCACTAATAGCCAACTAGCTCATCTTCAGTGTTCTTGGTTTCGGTTTCCCAGCTACCGTTCTTCTCAAAAACAAAAAAACAAAAAATCCCGACACATCCAAATAAAGATACTTTTCGTCGCCTACGTCAGAGTCCCGATGCAGCATGACTATAAACCTGAAAGCACATTCATCCATGACTGAGCTGCACCACAGGAGCTGAAAATGTGTCTAAGAACATCGAGTTGCGCCATAGTTCACAGCTTATAAACACAAAAGGCCAAAAGATCACATAATCACAGGGTGCTAATGTACGGCTCTCCAGCTGGAGCTGCAAACACAACAGAGCTGCCATGTGTCCTCCTCCTCCCTCTTTTGAGATACACTCATTCATCATTTTAATGCTTCTAAGGCATCATACGCTATATAGAGCATCTTACCCTGAGAACAAGCTTGCTTTTCTAGGTGTGAATTTGTGCCCCAGAGGGTTTATTACAATCTTTGTTGGAACCGTAAACACTTCTTTTGAGCAGATGAAAATCTAAAGGATATTGAATAGATCGATATGAAAAAGGGAATCGATGGGTAAATATGAGTTGCTCATGGTATAAATGTGGTGCTGATCTTAATATGAGAAGTGAAAAGAATGAAAGAAAAAGAGGGGGTTGTGTTAAGAGAAAGATGAAAAAAACAAGGTGAAAAATGGTTCTCATCCTGAGCCTCTGTGGCAAGACCAGAGAGGTTAGATGGGGGGCTTTAAATTCTTTAAGCATTTAGAATGATTATGAAAAACTGTTCCTTTTTCCTATTTCTTTCATTCTCTGTCTGTATGAAAGAGACTTTTTCTCTTTACTCCAAAGCTGTGTTGAATTCAAACAAGCTACCACACATCTATCTATCTATCTATCTATCTATCTATCTATCTATCTATCTATCTATCTATCTATCTATCTATCTATCTATCTATCTATCCATCCATCCATCCATCCATCCATCCATCCATCCATCCATCCATCCATCCATCCATCCATCCATCCATCCATCCATCCATCCATCCATCCATCCATCTATCTATCTATCTATCTATCTATCTATCTATCTATCTATCTCACCCTATTAAACACCTTTGGGATGGATGGGAACACTGACTGCACCCTAGGTCTTCTCACCTCACCAACATACTCAAAAATCTACTGGAACATCTTCCTATAAGAGTGGAGGTTATTAATACAGCAAATGGGGACTAAGTGTCGAATGGGATGTTCAAAAAGCCATACGAATTTTACGGTCAGGTGTCCAAAAATCTTGGACTATTTAGTGTACTTATCTGAAAGAAAACGCTAAAAGAACTTTACAAAGAGCACTAAAACCTTCATCACCAAGGTTAAAGTTGTCACCCTTTCCAAATGTCAAGTCAAGTAAAGTTTATTTCTATTGTGCTTTTCACAACAGACATTATCTCAGCAGCTTTACAGAATTTTAACAGTTAAGGTAAATGGTGTGCATTTATCCCTGATGAACAGCCGTGGCAACTGTGGCAAGGAAAAACTCCCTTAGATGTTATGAGGAAGAAACCTTGAGAGGAACCAAACTCAAAAAGGGAACCCATCCTCATTCGGGTGACATCAAGTGTGTGATCATAGTTTTTAAACAATACAGAACACTGGAGAGTGAGAACTAACATGAGCACTGGAGTGTAGGATTATGAGTAATGAATTTTCAACAGTCTTATACAGTCATTTGTGGTTGTAAAACTAGGAGCTACTGAGCAACTCATAAAATACACATAAAATCGATCCAACACTAGCTTCAGATTCATACCAGAGCCTTTAAACACTCAAGGAGGTCCACTGTCCAAACTCCACATGAAGTGGTATATAATTGCCACTGGTACGTCTCTGGATGGTTTGGGAATCTTCATAAGGTCGGACGTGACTGGGGCTGGAGCAACCTCAGGATGCCTCAGGATGGGGAGAGAAAGAGAAGCAGTGGAGAGGAATTAGCGTAGCTGCTGTTCATGATATTAACAGCACAAGTTAATAATGTGCATGTGATCAGATGTACTAGAGCACAAGGTTATGATGTGATGTGTGTTATGTGTAGGCTTTGCTAAAAATATAAATTTTTAATCTGTACTTAAACTGGGAGAGTGTGTCTAAGCCCCGAACATTGTCAGGAAGACTGTTCCAAAGTTTAGGAGCTAAATGTAAAAATGCTCTACCACCTTTAGTGGACTTTGCTATTCTAGGAACTACTAGAAGTCCAGAGTTTTGAGATCTCAGGGAGCATGAGGGATTGTAGCGTGTAAGAAGACTGGAAAGATAATTGGAAGATAAACCATTTATTGTTTTGTAAGTAAGTAGCAGTAGTTTGTTGTCGATTCGAAACTTAACAGGTAGCCAGTACAGGGATGATAAGATTGGGGTTACATGGTGATTTTTCTTGACCTTGTGAGAACTCTGGCTGCCGCATTCTGGACTAACTGAAGCTTGTTTATTAATGATGCAGGACATCCACCTAGTAATGCATTACAATAGTCTATTCTGGACGCATGGACGAGCTTCTCTGCATCAGATATAGGTAACATGTTTCTTAGCTTAGAAATATTTCTAAGGTGGAAGAAGGCTGTTTTTGTAACTTGGTTGATGTGATTTTTAAAAGACAAGTTGTTGTCTAAAAGAACTCCCAGGTCTTTTACTGTTGAACTAGTGGTTAAAGAACATCCATCTAAATGCAGGTTGAAATGCTGGAGATTCTGTGTACTGGTTTTTGAGCAAAATCTCTGTCTTATCAAAATTTAATAATAGAAAGTTATGACTCATCCAGTCTTTTAATTCTTTAACATATTCAGTTATCCGAGCTAATTGAGCTGTATCGCCTGGTTTTAATGAGATATATAGCTGGGTACCATCAGCGTAACAATAGAAGCTAATCCCACGCCTTCTAATAATATTTCCTAAGGGAAGCATGTATATTGTGAAAAACAGGGGTCCTAGAACTGAACCTTGTGGCACGCCATATTTTACTTGAATTAACCTGGATAGCTCTCCATTAAAGTCTACAAAATGGTAATGATCAGACAGGTAGGATTTAAACCAGCTTAATGCCTGTCCCTGAATTTCAATTTAATTTTGTAAGCGATCTAGGAGAAGATCATAATCTATAGTGTCGAATGCAGCACTAAGATCTAGTTGAACCAACAGCGAGATGAAGCCTTAATCTGAAGCTAAAAACAGGTTATTAGTGATTTTAACTAGGGCAGTTTCTGTGCTATGATGGGGCCTAAATCCTGACTGAAACTCTTCAAAGATATTGTTCTCTTGTAAGTAAGAACATAACTGGGCAGAGACAATCTTTTCTAAAATCTTAGACATAAATGGGAGGTTTAAAATGGGTCTGTAATTTGATAGTGTGTTTGGATCCAACTTAGGTTTCTTAATGAGGGGCTTAATAACTGCTAACTTGAGGGGTTCAGGGACATGACTTAAATATAGTAAGGAGTTAATAATGTTCAGAATAGGCTCACCTGCTGTATGTAACACTTCTTTCAATACTGCGATCTAAATGACATGTTGTTGATTTTGCTTTGGTAATAACATCATACAACTCTTTCTGTCCTATAAATTTAAAGCATTGTTAATGCTGACAGAGGTTGGACCTCCACAATTGTATTTCTAATACTATAAATTTGAAGAAATGTAAAAAGTCCTCACTACTGAAATGTGATGGAATACATTTCCCATATACCTGATTTGTTGTTAATTTAGCTACTGTACTAAAAAGGAACCTGGGAAATGTTTTGGTTGTTTCCTATGAGCTGGTTTTTTCCCACACTGTCTTTATACACAATTCTAAATACCTCCAATTTAGTTTTCCTCTATTTAAATAATAATTGTGCTTCCAAAAAGCTGGAAATCATAGATGTGAGCAACATTGGTGCTGGTTGGTATTGATGTGTAGAATCAAACAAACATGAAGAACTTGAATCCTGCACATCTGACTGAAGAACAAGAATAAACATGAAATGGGCACACTGAAGAAGTGAGCTGGGGTTTAATGTTGTTTTTAAGAATTTTTAAACTTGCAGTCTGTTCAGTTTTACATAAATTTACTTACAGTACAGGTTGCATACATTTAGAACCTTCAGTGTGTCTACTTTCAGGCAGTCCACTTTTTCCCCACAATACAGTTGTATTTGCCATAACTGACCCTTATGTGTCTAAACTCAGCCTAGTTTGACCCAAAAATGTCTGCTGTCTGGGAATATGGGACTTGCGGTATCTATCCTTAGACTCGGTGATCCACAACATTATAGGCATTTCTTTCAGAGTGTTGTAAAAAACCTTTAAATCTAAAAATTACAACTGAAGCTGAATATAATCTGAGCACACAGAAAAGTGTTAGGGGTCATGCTCATGAGTGCAAAAATGTCTCTTTCTCTCTGCTAGTCCTGAGGTTGGAAATCACACTTTGTCATGCCCGGATCAAGAGTCGGAGACTAGAATACAGGAACCGGAAAACGGGTATAACCCGAAACAGGGGAAGTCCAGGGATGATCGCTAGTATGAACTGTAGATTGGATGGTAAGTGAGTGAGAACGGGGGGGCCTTATAAAGAAGAGCATAGATTGGAGACAGGTAAAGGTGATTAGTATAAAGGCAAGGCGCTGCGAGTGTGCTGAGTGCAGGGGAGAGGCGTGGCTGGTGGTTCCCTGACACACTTATCATTTCAAGGCACAGAGCTGAACTATCAATTAATCGCATATTTTATTTCTTTACTCTTACCTGAAGTGTACCAAATTAAATATGCTTAAACTGGAATGCTTATGCGATGCTTAGAAGAGGTGTAACAATTGGATAATGTGATTTAGTGAAGCTTTTTCAGGATTCCTATAAATTCTTCTTCTTCTTCTTTTGGCTGCTCCCATTAGGGGTCGCCACAGCGGATCATTCGTTTCCATTCCACCCTGTCCTCTACATCTGCCTCTTTCACACCAACTACCTGCATGTCTTCCCTCACCACATCCATAAACCTCCTCCTTGGCCTTCCATTTTTCCACCTTCCTGGTGGGTCCATCCTCAGCATTCTTCTACCAATATAACTCATCTCACCTCCCTCACCTTGTCACCAAAACGTCCTACATGCGCTGTCCCTCTAATAAACTAGTTTCTTATCCTGTACATCCTTGTCAATACCAACGAAAACCTCAACATCTTCAGCTCTGCTACCTCCAGCTCCACCTCCTGTCCTCTACTCAATGCCACTGTCTCTAATCCATACAACATCGCAGGTCTCACCACAGGCCTATAAACCTTCCCTTTCATTCTTGCAGATACTCTTCTATCACAAATCACTCCTGTCACTCTTCTCCACCCACTCCACCCTGCCTGCACTCTTTTCTTTACTTCCCTTCTATAACTGCAACTGTTAAAAAAAGAACAATTGATATATATATGTCACAATTACGACTATGACTTCTGATAAACCCATCAACAAATGAACCAACCAACCAAAGACTAACCAACTAACTAACTAACTAACTAACTAACTAACTAACTAACTAACTAACTAACTAACTAACTAACATTACTATTAACTAGCTGCTACTACTACTAATTAACAAACAAACTAACTAATTACAACTAATACTACCACCACCACAATTACTACTAATAAACTTACCAACTAACTTACTAACTAACTCATTGCAACTACTGCTAAATAACTACTACTACTTTTAATACTCCCTATCTGGTAACAAACTAAGTTATACTACTATCACTGTTACTAACATGTAATACACAAAATATCTAAGTAACTACTAGTACTAATACTAACAGCTACTACTACTACTAATAATAATGATACATAATACAGTCTAAAATTACATTTCATCTAATGAAAAGAGCAGTGAATATGTCTGTAATAAAAGCATTGTATTTCTCAAAATGCATGATTTCTCAACACTCACTGATTCTGTTTTTTAATTTTATTAAAAAAATCTATTTTATAAAAGCTTATATCATTACAAAGGTTTTGAGACAAGCACAATGTAAATCATTCTGCACTGTTTTATTGCGTTTGATTATAGTCTACAAACGTGTTACGAAGGCTTAACATAGGTACCTTTATTATTAATTTTCCTGCTACTGAACACTGACCTCAACCCTATTGAACACCTTTGGGTTGAATTGGAATGCTGACTGCACCCCAGGCCTAATCATCTCACCTAAATCAGTACCTGTATCCTTGTGTCTGAATCTTACACAAATCTCTACAAGCACAATCCAAAATCTAGTAGAACATCTTCCCAGAAGGGTGGAGATTTATTTATATCAACCACTAATTTTGCGACTAATTTTGGAAAAGAATGTTCAAAAATCACATAACGATCTTATGGTCAGGTGTCCATGAGGTGTCTATTATTGTGTATGTACAGGTAGTTTCACATGTGTGTCTTTGTCTAATACAAAGAGATTAACTGTTCCACAGTGTTAATGTATAAGGTAAGTACGAGAGCTTTGTTGTCCCATGTAAATGTTGGGTTTAATGAGGTCAGGAGATTGTGTCTGGAAGCTTTTGAGCTCAAATCCCAGTGCTGTTGTGCCCTTGAGTTGAGCTCTTAACCTTCAACTGCTAGGGTAATTCTGGTGGCAAGTTGTAAGGGATAAAAAAAAAAACTATATTGTTTTAAATCTTTAGTTACATATAACACTGGATGGATGCCCTTAAGACAAGTTACTTCATAATATTGCCTTGGTTACAACAGCTACAGTCAAGTAAATAAGAAAATATATTTACTGAGAAACCAGAAAATGGAAACTCCTCTGCCATGAAGACTTTCCTGTAGTGGAAAACCTTCACACTATGTTCTCACAGTTCTAAAGTGCTGACACTGGAGACTATTTCCATTCATTAATGCACAACTTCCATGAATAGTGGAGGTTATTATAAAAGCAAATGGGGACTAAATGTGCAATGGGATGTTAAAAAAGTACATACCAATCTTACAGTCAAGTGTCCACAAACTTGTTTCCATATACGGCAATTTCCGGACTATAAGCGCACCCATATATAAGCCACACCCACTGAATTTTACAAATATTTTTATTTTGAACATAAATAAGCCGCACCTGTCTACACTGAAACTAATTAACTTTACACAGGCTTTAACGAAAGACACGTTATACACGGTGTAACGGGTGAAATGTTTTGCGCTTACTTTAGGAGCAGAGCGGCATTTTGGGAACAGCCTGCCGGCGCATTTTTCCGCTATTACTGCATGTGTGCAAGACTGAGGAATATGTCCTTATTATTTTCTGATGCTCATTTCTAAGTTTCTTTGACTAACCCGTAACGCTGTTGCCAAGAATAATAAAAAAGCACGAGTTTTGGAAACCTGTCTGTGCTTATATGATTTCTGTTGTAACTGGAGTTAGCGAGCTCTCCCTTCACCCAGACTCAACGCATTACAACGGCTTGTATCTAAACAGTAGCCTACTAAGAAAGTCATTGTTCACTGTCTTCCTCCTTCCTTTCACAACTATTTCTCTCGGGAGTTTATCTTTTGGCATCGTCGTGCGTTTTAAAATAACGTTTTTTTTTTCTCCCGAAGCCGTGCAGCTCAGAACACGGGTGAGGTGCTTTTTTTTCGTTTCTGTTCGGAGATTTCATTGGTCTAATGTTATAGGGTTCAGTTTTTTGGCTTGAAGTTTGTGAAACCTGGAAAAACCCAGGAAAAATTCATAAATAAGCCGTTTCATTGTGTAAGCCGCGTGGTATAAAACGTGGGAAAAAATGTAGCGGCTTATAGTCCGAAAAATACGGTAGTGTATTCTTGAAAGTAATACATTAACTTATGCTTATTCTTAGATGAAAAATTATTTTATGTAAATGATTATACATGAAATTTCAGCAATACCACATTTGGGTCAATCAGAGGTGGGAAGTAACGGAGTACAAATACTTCGTTACTGTACTTAAGTAGATTTTTCTGGTATCAGTACTTTACTCCACTATTTATTTTTCAGACAACTTTTTACTTTTACTCATTACATTTTTACACAAATATCTGTACTTTCTACTTCTTACATTTTCAAAACAGGCTCGTTACTTTAGTTTTAATCCATTGATTTGGTGAAATATCAAATTTCTCTTTTTACTGCGCGCTGATTTCAGCCGAACAACCGATTTCCTGTTACTGCACGTCTTTTTCAATCTGCTGAAATAGATTCATTAGGTAACAACATGGGCGTAAATCCCGGGGGGGGGACGGAGGGGACATGTCCCCCCCTCCCCATCCGAGGGTTGTGCCCCCCCAAAAAAATTATCTAAAAAATATCGCACTCTCTATTGTAAACAATATATCTATGTATACCTATATAATTGTGTAAGTAGAAAAAAAACAACGCAAAAATGCATTTAGAAACAGTTCCCCCCCCACTCCCCTTCCTCACAGTGGTTTGACCCACTGCCTGCTTTCCCAGTTCATCTCACCTACTCTACACACACGAGTCAGGTGTGTGCTCATCTCACCTACTCTACACACACGAGTCAGGTGTGTGACTGCGGCTCAATTAATGTTCAGCTCCATTAACTAGGGTATTTTATTCACTTTAAATAAAGCGATTCTCTTTAATGTAGTTGATGCAGACTCAATCATAAATTAATTGCGGCAAAAATGCTGATTAGCGATGTAATTTTCCATGAATCTGCTCTATTAGTGATTAAAATATGACTTATCTAGTGAACGTTAGCTTGTTTACAATAGCTTGTAGCATAGTGCACTGACACTAACACACCAAAGTCGTTTCCCATGCAGTGTTTTATTTGGGACGACTTGGTATAATGTTAATTTAACATTAACGTCCACAATTAGCATATTGTTTATCTGTGCATTTACTAAATGAGCACTGTGCTACATCCGAACTGACCCCAGTGTATTTTTATAATCAGTTTCTATTCTGTTCTTAAGTGTCTTCATTAATTTTAAATAAAATGTCAAACTTAGGGGAGTGGTGCTCCAGCGGTTAAGGCGCTGGGTTGCCGATCGGAAGGTCTGGGGTTCAAGCCCCGGTATCGCCAAGCTGCCACTCTTGGGCCCTTGAGCAAGGCCCTTAACCCTCTATGCTCCAGTGGTCCCTTATGAGGGAAATATCAAGGTCCGTGACGTCGGAGTGCCCTGGGGCCGCCTTCCCGTGGGCTCACCACCTGCAGGAGGGACCATAAGGGACAGTGCTGTGAGGATTGGGCAGCAGTCGAAGGCGGGGGCCTGCTTAGACTGCTGCCCCCGCGACCCGAATTACGGATAAGCGGGAGAAAAGGAATGAATGTTAAACTTCTTTTTAATTCCTTGTTTTGCTTTGTCATTGAACCTGAGAAAAACTTAAACTTAAAATAACCATAATGACGCAGTCTCCATGCTACAATAATAAAAGCAAAGTGTTTCACTGTGGGGACACTGTGTCTTTATAAGTACAATTTGACTGTATTATTTGTGTCCCCCTTCAAAAATTGCTCATGAGAAATTTTATATTTATTGTCCCCCCTACTGTTAAATGAAATTTACGCCCATCTATCTATCTATCTATCTATCTATCTATCTATCTATCTATCTATCTATCTATCTATCTATCTATCTATCTATCTATCTATCTATCTATCTATCTATCTATCTATCTATCTATTATTAATATGATGTGAGGTCCAGTTAACAGCTAAAACAGGTAGAAGTAATAACTACTTTTTACTTAAGTACATCTCGGAGCCAAGACTTCTTTACTTTCACTTAAGTAAAAAGGTATAATCAGTACTTCAACTTTTACCCGAGTATTTTAAAACATGAGTATCTGTACTTCTACTTAAGTAATGGATGTGTGTACTTTTGCCACCTCTGGGGTCAATGCTTGTGAATACCGATACCATCCAATTGGTATTGGATTGGTATACATATGGGAATCCCTGTCCTAGTTGTTGCAATGTTTTGATATGACATTATATATGGTAATTTAAAATCAAAATACCTATCTGAAATACACACAGAAAACCTCACCATATCAACAATTGCACCTAATTTCATCTGCTATTACTGTCTGCTATACAAACCATTGAGAAAACCTATTTGAAAAAGAGCATTAACATAAAGCTTAACATAAGCTGGAACTAATGTCAGAGCTGCAGTGTGTCTGGAAGCTTGTGAGTTCAAATCCCAGTGATGTTGAGTCCTTTAGCGAAGAACTTCAACTGCTCAGCTTGTTTTTGCTTGGACTGGATTCTGGCAAATTGTAAATTGGTTTAAAAGTCAGCCAAATGAGCTCCTCTGTTCGCCAAATACCAAACATCCGTTCAGACAGACGCCACTGAATGAGCGTTTTTGGTTGCTGTTCTCTCTAAACAATGGCCTCCTGTTTCGTGAGCGTAAGTGTCACGCTTTAGCACTCAAGCTGACACACAGTGTCACCTTCAATCCAAATTTTGCCAGCTCACGCAAGCCAGGTTTACTTTGCGAAAATAGACCACGGTGCAAATAAGGCTGCCATGTAGCAGCCAGTTGGAGGTGATTACTGCACTGTCCTTCACCAAATGCTACATTTACGCACACAGCCAGGAAACTCTGTCATCGCAGGGATACACTCCATAATGCAGCTATTGTCGAGTAAGCCAAATACATTGCAGTAGTCAGATTCGGTGTGCCAAACGTACATCTACAAGTGTGTGGCATCAAGAGCCCCGAAAGCACTGGCGTCAGACAGATGTATGCTTTTGGTCATATGAAATGTTTATTTCATCCAGCTGGTGGAGAGGGGAATTTCAAACATTAGGGAACATTATGTTATAAGTTAATAATCTTACAAATTGCATTGCCCAACTGAGAAACACAAAGGTGTAACTTATGCTTCCTAATAGCCTCTGATATATTATAATATTGATCCAACGATGGCCTGGTACTTTATTAAATAACCAAGACATAATCAATATCAAGATTTACATTTATGGTATTTGGCTGATGCCCTTATCCGGAGCGACTTACAACTATCTTATTCACACAACTGAGCAGTTGAGGGTTAAGGGTCTTGCTCAAGGGCCCAACAGTGGCAGCTTAGTTGTGATGGTATTTAAACTCATGTCCTTCTAATCAGAAGTCTAACATCTTAACCACTGTGCTACTCCTTCCCTAAGATATATATTTCAGTATAGAATAACAACAAACATAATCCCCAACACCTAATGCACAGATAATAAGACAACCACAATAAAACAGTAGTAGACTCAGTCTGACTGGTTCAAGGTGGAAGTTGAACTGCATCAAGGATCAGCTCTGAGCCCTTTCCTGTTTGCAGTGGTGATGAACAGGTTGACGGACGAGGTCAGACAGGAGTCTCCATGGACTATGATGTTTACGGATGATATTGTGATTTGTGGTGAGAGTAGAGAGCAGGTTGAGAAGAGCCTGGAGAGGTGGAGGTATGTGCTGAAGAGAAGGGGAATGAAAGTCAGTAGGAGTAAGACAGAGTACATGTGTGTGAATGAGAGGGAGGGCAGTGGAGTGGTGCAGTTACAGGGAGAAGAGGTGGAGAAGGTGGAGGAGTTCAGGTACCTGGGGTCAACAGTGCAAAGTAATGGAGAGTGTGTTAGAGAAGTGAGGAAAAGTGTGCAGGCAGGGTGGAGTGGGTGGAGAAGAGTAATAGCAGGAGTGATTTGTGATAGAAGAGTATCTGTGAGAGTGAAAGGGAAAGTTTATAGGACTGTGGTGAGACCTGTGATGTTGTAGGGTTTAGAGACAGTGGTATTGAGTAAAAGACAGGAGGTGGAGCTGGAGGTAGCAGAGCTGAAGATGTTGAGTTTTTCATCGGGAGTGACGACTATGGACAGGATTAGAAATGAGTTTATTTGAGTGACAGCGCATGTTGGACGATTTGGAGACAATGTGAGGGAGGCGAGATGATTTGGACATGTGCAGAGGAGGGACACGGGGTAAATCGCTAGGAGAATGCTAAAAGATGGAGCTACCAGAAAGGAGGAAAAGAGAAAAACCAAGGAGGAGGTTTATGGATGTGGTAAGGGGAGGGAATGCAGGTAGTTGGTTTGAAAGGGGCCGATGTAGAGGTTTGAGGGGTATGGAGACGGATGATCCGCTGTGGCAACCCGTAATGGGAGAAGCCAAAAGACGATGAAAAACTATACTCAGTCAGGATTAAAACACAGAAGAACTTGCTGCTTTTGGAAAGTAACCAATGCCATAAAGATATCATGAAGCCACAATTTCTACTGCAAGAGCACGGCATAAAGTGGTTTATTTCTCTCATACCATTGCAGTTTCTCCACAAAAATACAGTAATTATATATAACGTGGTGAAAGGTCCATGAGACAAGTTACTTGGACAAAAGTTTTTCATGTTACTGAGGAAGAAGAAAACATAAACTCCTCAGACCTGAAGACTTTTTATAATGGAAACCTATGCGGAACATCTAATTCCTTTTCCTTCCATTCATAATCTTTCATTTCTATAAATTTTATCTATAAATGCTAAAGACTGAAAGCATCTCACAGAAAAGATCAGCATATCATCTTATTTTATCCATTTCTGTGGAGAGTCTGCTATACAACTCTTGATAAATGTTACATGAAAAAAACTGTTTGTTTGTTGTTTAAGTATTATATTTGGATATTATTCTTCTCTCCAGGTTTTTTAATTAATAATCAAGATAAATCTAATTCAACCATCATTTTATATGTGAATTATAAATCAATTTCATACACCACAATCTAAATAAATATCTGTGAAGCTGATACACTGTAGGTTGACACTATGAAAGAAAGAAAGAATAAAAGAAAGTCAGAAAGGCAGACAGACAGGAATGACAAATGGCCTAATAATATGAAGCACAAAATCAGGTGTGTGTGTGTTATAGCATGCCATGTCCTGTTACAGTTTATTATGTTCGGATTTCATATTGCTCCACGCCAAACTAAGAGCTTCCTGTTCTATAAATGTCCATGTCTCCTGAGAGGATAAATGTCTTAGTTCACTTGGTTAAGTTTCTCCTGTGAGATCAGAACTGAGTGTGTGTGTGTGTGTGTGTGTGTGTGTGTGTAGGTGTGTAGGTGTGTGTGTGTGTGTGTGTGTGTGTGTGTGTGTGTGTGTAGGTGTGTGAGTCGTTCTCTTGCAGCGGTTCAGCACAATGAAATTAATTCTCACCCCAGTGTCTCCGATCCACTCGACTTCACGTTTATAAATATTTCATACAATCTGTCGCCCTCCCCACAAAGCCACCCTTCCCCCCTGCCACCACACCCAGGAGGGACTCTCTCTCTCTCTCTCTCTCTCTCTCTCTCTCTCTCTCTCTCTCTCTCTCTCTCTCTCTCCTTCCCCCCATCTTTCTCTCGGTTCATCTATATCATTCAGGCTATTTCTCCCTCATTCTGTCTCTCTTTTATTTTTGCCCGCTTTTCAATTCCGTACAGTGTAACACAATCCCGTAAAGCTTTTATTGGTGTGACTCTGTGGACACGATATCGGCAAAGCGTCAAAAATCCACTTTATAAACCGTGAAGAAAATCTTATACAAATCCATAACTAAAGAGGTAACTGGTGATCTTGGAGTTGCTCAAGGCATCTAATTGGGGGAGAGGAAGTGTACAGTGTGATGCTCGGTCTACCGTTTA
Organism: Silurus aristotelis; assembly: GCF_946808225.1. NCBI lineage: Eukaryota > Metazoa > Chordata > Actinopteri > Siluriformes > Siluridae > Silurus > Silurus aristotelis. The sequence goes on from NC_139576.1 coordinate 7,200,751, forward strand.
ACAGTGTTCTTTTCACGGCAATGCTTTCAACACACTGATAAGCCATTATTTATAATTTTTTATAAAGGGTAGAACATAAGTATCCATCCATCAATCCATCCAACCATCCATCCATCCATCCATCCATCCATCCATCCATCCATCCATCCATCCATCCATCCATCCATCCATCCATCTGTAAATTTCCCTTCCACTGTCGCTATGGCAACAGGCTGAGAAAGTCACTCCAGAGTTCTCCTGGTCACAGACTCCCGTTCCTCCCTGTAGGATTCCTATATGTTCCCAAGCCGGCTGTGTTATACAGATCTTTCCAGTGTGGGGGAGAGCCATTGTGGGTAAGGTTGTTGTTTTTTTCAGTCAAGCAGAAGGAAGACCTGATTCCACCTGTATATTTAAGTTCATCTCCTTTTTCCCAAGTTCCAGTTGAAGCTTTTGCTTGTTTAGAATGAAAAACCTGCACCCACAGGTTTTTACAATTGTATAAGATGTTTTGGATGTGGTAGCATAAAATTTCCCTTTTTTTTAAACAAGAAGACCAAAACTTGTTCCAGCATGACGGTGCCCCTGTGCACAAAGCCAGCTCCATGAACATATAGTTTACATGTCATATAATTTACATATATTCATACACTGCACACATTTACATTTATGGCATTTGGCAGATGCCCTTATCCAGAGCGACTTACATTTATCTCATTGATACAAGTGAGCAGCCATGGGGTTATGAGCCTTTCTTGGGGGCTCAAGAGTGGCATTTTGGTGTGGCTGGGATTTGAACTTATGATCTTCAGATCCAAAGTCCAGTGCCTTATCCACTATGGTAGCACTTTACCTCCTTACCTCAACTACATCAGTACTTGACTTCACTAACGCCCTTGTGGTTGAACGAGTGCAAATCTCCACAAGGGCACTCCAAAATCTAATGGAACATCTAGAAGAGTGTAGGTTATTATTTTATATTCCCAAAATCAGTACATTAACTTATGCTAATTATTAGATGAAACATTATTTCATGTAAATGATCATACATGAAATTTCAGTAATACTACATTGGCTCAATGGTTCAAACATTCAACCCTGGTCATGAAAAACAGATTATTTAAAGTATTTATTTATAATGGTTTAGGATTTGCCTCTCCTTGAACTGCCACCTTAACGTGGTGGAGGGGTTTGAGTACTCGAATGACCCTAGGAGCTATGTTGTCCGGGGCTATATGCCCCTGGTAGGGTCTCCCAAGGCAAACAGGTCCTGGGCGACGGGTCAGACTAAGAGCGGTTCAAAACCCCTTATGAGAGATACTACATCAGGGACCGTGACGTCGCCCGGTATGGCGCAGCCGGGGCCCCACCCTGGAGCCAGGCCCGGGGTTGGGGCTCGTATGCGAGCGCCTGGTGGCCGGGCCTTCCCCCACAGGGTCCGGCCGGGCTCAGCCCGAAGGAGCGACGTGGGGCCGCCTTCCAGTGGGCTCACCACCTGCAGGAGGGACCGTAAGGGGCCGGTGCTAAGAGGATCGGGCAGCAGTCGAAGGTGGAGGCCTCGACAACCCGATCCCTGGACACGGAAGCTAGCTCTAGGGACGTGGAATGTCACCTCGCTGGCGGGGAAGGAGCCTGAGATTGTGCGTGAGGTTGAGAGGTTCCGACTAGAGATAGTCGGGATCACCTCTACGCACGGCCTGGGCTCTGGAACCACACTCCTCGAGAGAGGATGGACTCTTTACAACTCTGGAGCTGCCCATGGTGAAAGGCGTCGGGCTGGTGTGGGTTTGCTTATAGCCCCCCAGCTCAGCCGCCATGTGTTGGAGTTTACCCCGGTGAACGAGAGGGTCGTTTCCCTGCGCCTACGGGTCGGGGATAGGTCTCTCACTGTCGTGTGTGCCTACGGGCCAAACGGCAGTATAGAGTACCCGGCCTTCTTGGGGTCTCTGGGAGGGGTGCTGGACAGTGCTCCGACTGGGGACTCCGTCGTTCTACTAGGAGACTTCAGTGCACACGTGGGCAGCGACAGTGACACCTGGAGGGGCGTGATTGGGAGGAACGGCCCCCCTGATCTGAACCCGAGCGGTGTTCAGTTATTGGACTTCTGTGCTAGTTACAGTTTGTCCATAACGAACACCATGTTCAAGCATAAGGGTGTCCATCAGTACACGTGGCACCAGGACACCCTAGGCCGCAGGTCGATGATCGACTTTGTGGTGGTTTCATCTGACCTGCGGCCGTATGTCTTGGACACTCGGGTAAAGAGAGGGGCGGAGCTGTCAACTGATCACCACCTGGTGGTGAGTTGGATCCGATGGCGGGGGAGGAAGCTGGACAGACTCGGCAGACCCAAGCGTACTGTGAGGGTCTGCTGGGAACGTTTGGCCGAGCCTCCTGTCAGAGAGATCTTCAACTCCCACCTCCGGCAGAGCTTTGACCAGATCCCGAGGGAGGCCGGAGATATTGAGTCCGAGTGGACCATGTTCTCCACCTCCATTGTCGAAGCGGCCGCTCGGAGCTGTGGCAGTAAGGTCTCCGGTGCCTGTCGAGGCGGCAATCCCCGAACCCGGTGGTGGAAACCGGAAGTAAGGGATGCCGTCAAGCTGAAGAAGGAGTCCTACCTGGCCTGGTTGGCTTGTGGGACTCCTGAGGCAGCTGACGGGTACCGGCAGGCCAAGCGAACTGCAGCCCGGGTGGTTATCGAGGCAAAAACTCGGGCCTGGGAGGAGCTCGGTGAGGCCATGGAGAAGGACTATCGGCTGGCCTCGAAGAGATTCTGGCAAACCGTCCGGCGCCTCAGGAGGGGAAAGCAGTGCCCCACCAATGCTGTTTACAGTAGAGGTGGGGAGCTGTTGACCTCAACTGGGGATGTCGTTGGACGGTGGAAGGAATACTTCGAGGATCTCCTCAATCCCGCCGTCACGTCTTCCATTGAGGAAGCAGAGGCTGAGGGCTCAGAGGCGGACTCGTCCATCACCCAAGCTGAAGTCACCGAGGTAGTAAAGAAACTCCTCGGTGGCAGGGCACCGGGGGTGGATGAGATCCGCCCTGAGTACCTCAAGTCTCTGGATGTTGTGGGGCTGTCTTGGCTGACACGCCTCTGCAGCATCGCGTGGCGGTCGGGGACAGTGCCTCTGGAATGGCAGACCGGGGTGGTGGTCCCTCTTTTTAAGAAGGGGGACCGGAGGGTGTGTTCCAACTATAGGGGGATCACACTTCTCAGCCTACCTGGGAAAGTCTATGCCAGGGTACTGGAGAGGAGAATACGGCCGATAGTAGAACCTCGGATTCAGGAGGAACAATGTGGTTTTCGTCCAGGCCGTGGAACACTGGACCAGCTCTATACCCTCTACAGGGTGCTGGAGGGTTCATGGGAGTTTGCCCAACCAGTCCACATGTGCTTTGTGGATTTGGAAAAGGCATTCGACTGTGTCCCTCGCGGCGGCCTGTGGAGGGTGCTCCGGGAGTATGGGGTCGGGGGCCCTTTACTAAGGGCTGTCCGGTCTCTGTATGACCGAAGCAGGAGCTTGGTTCGCATTGCCGGCAGTAAGTCAGACTTGTTCGGTGCATGTTGGACTCCGGCAGGGCTGCCCTTTGTCACCGGTTCTGTTCATAATTTTTATGGACAGAATTTCTAGGCGCAGCCAGGGGTCGGAGGGTGTCCGGTTTGGTGACGACACGATTTCGTCTTTGCTCTTTGCAGATGATGTTGTCGTGTTGGCTTCATCAGACCAGGACCTTCAGCATGCACTGGGACGGTTTGCAGCCGAGTGTGAAGCGGCTGGGATGAGAATCAGCACCTCCAAATCCGAGGCCATGGTCCTCAGTCGGAAAAGGGTGGCTTGCCCACTTCAGGTTGGTGGGGAGTTCCTGCCGCAAGTGGAGGAGTTTAAGTATCTTGGGGTTTTGTTCACGAGTGAGGGAAGGGTGGAACGGGAGATTGACAGACGGATCGGTGCAGCTTCTGCAGTAATGCGGTCGATGTACCGGTCTGTCGTGGTGAAGAAGGAGCTGAGCCGCAAGGCGAAACTTTCGATTTACCGGTCAATCTACGTTCCTACTCTCACCTATGGTCATGAGCTCTGGGTCATGACCGAAAGGACAAGATCCCGGATACAGGCGGCCGAAATGTGCTTCCTCCGCAGGGTGGCTGGGCGATCCCTTAGAGATAGGGTGAGAAGCTTAGTCACTCGGGAGGAGCTCGGAGTAGATCCGCTGCTCCTCCACATCGAGAGGGGTCAGCTGAGGTGGCTCGGGCATCTGTTCCGGATGCCTCCTGGACGCCTTCCTGGGAAGGTGTTCCGGGCGCGTCCCACTGGGAGGAGACCCCGGGGAAGACCTAGGACACGCTGGAGAGACTATGTCTCCCGGCTGGCCTGGGAACGCCTTGGTGTCCCCCCGGAAGAGCTGGAAGAAGTGTCTAGGGAGAGGGAAGTCTGGGCATCTTTGCTTAGACTGCTGCCCCCGCGACCCGGCATCGGATAAGCGGGAGAAGATGGATGGATGGATGGATGGATGGATGGTTTAGGATTTGATTTCGTTAATGATTTTAAAAATGTTCTTTCGATTAATGCAAATGTGTATTCATTGGAATTATTTTCGCTCCATCCTTACTTAAAATCAGAGATGGCGAAAGTACACACGTCATTCAATTAAGTGGAAGTACAGACGCTCCTGTTTTAAAAGATTCTGGTTAAAGTTAAAGTACTGATTACACTTTTTCACTCGAGTTAAAGTAAATAATTTTGGACTCTAAACTGTAGAACAGTTTAACCACCCCTCCAATGTTCCTGCTTTACTTCCACGTGGTCTCCTGAACACACAACATATCTACTTTTCTCCTCTCCATTATTTCAGCTACCTCTCCCTATTTACCAGTCATAGTATCAACATTTAAAAAAATCAACCTAAACCTCCACTCTCCTACACTTCCCATTTCCCTGCCATCTCTGTAGACATCTTCCTCCTCTCCTTCTCCTAACAATACCTGTTTGGTCGTTGGTAACCCGGGACTCGACCGATCCGGTATGAAAGTCTAAATCGTGATCCGCATATTGTAGTTGTATAAATTGTATTAATTTATCCCCAACAGTTTATTCTTTTCATTTTGTAGTGTTTCTCTTGGCTGCACTGCTTCCAGTACGTGTATGTAGATGTTAGATTTTTTGTCTAATCAGATGTCAGATGTGCTGCCAATCTAATCTGCCCAGGGCCTTCAAAGTCAGTACTGCTGGCCTTTATACCTTAGACTCTATAAGAAATAAATCTGTTTTCTTTAACCAATCAGATTTCCTATTCGCCTCACAGGGCAGCTAGCTGGCCCAGAATAGCGTCAGCATTTTTCCGTCCTCTGATTGGTTGGTCAGTGGGAAACTGTTACAGCCAAGTTCAACTAGCAAAACATGTCTGTAGCTCTGCACACATTAATACATCTGGGTTAGACTTTTTTACGCCTACGGAAGAAAATACATTTATTTAATTCATCTCGGACATGCTTAAAATTTGATTTCTTAAAAAAAGATAGACATCGTGAGGAGGTCGGCCAACCCCGAAGCTAGCTAGCTTGTCTCAGTTGGGAAAGGGTTTGTTTTCCACTACTAGACCAGTGAATACGAGCGGTACCACTGGATTACAGCCTCTGAGGAGCGCTGCAAATAATGAGTCTGCATCTCTGGTGAGTAGGTTGTATTTTATTTACATTTTTTATGGTTTTGTCATGTTATTAGACAAATATTGATTCTGAACTGCTCCAGATGATGTAGGTGGCGGTTGTAGTTTAGAGGTTTGGAGCTTGCTTTAGTAAAATGGTATTCACCCTCAATATGTGAAATGCCTCTCTCTCTGTAAAAAACACCACACATTTTTATATTGCGATTTTGTAATAGTATTGATGGTGTCTATAATTGCGACGTGATAGTGGTGGTATTAAGAGGCGAATTAAGTCGGGTAAGTCCCCACTATAGGCCCAGGTACCAAAAGCAATGCCCGCCATTGGCAACCATAACAGCTGGGTTATTGAAGTAAAGTACTGATACCAGAAAAATCTACTTAAGTACATTAACGATGTATTGGTATTTTGTTACCTCTCACCTCTAATCAAATTTTTTTTATTACTTTGATTCAATACATTACAATGACAATAATATTAAAAATAAATGCCAAAATATACTTCCTAGCATCCCCAGCATGTCACACATCAATACTCAGTAACTCCTGTTTCTTATTTTGACTTTATTTGCACGCCAAATTAAGATCTGGTTTCTGTGTAATTCACCGTTATGCTTCTTTGTCATCATATATGTTGTTATTGATTTGATTATAGCCTGGATGTTCTACACATACACAATAAAACTCTGCACTCACATGTCTTCATTACCTGACATTATAGATGAAATGTAATGTATTCTACTTTTATTAATATTTCATATCACTGTTTAATTCTGGATACTGATCAAATGGGTGTCAAAAGGCGTTGATTGAATATTTTTAATAGCAGCTCTGACTATAGTATAGATATAATTCAGATGAATGCACTCCTTCTAATATAGCATTGTTTCTATAGTAACTGCTTATTTGATTCACACGGACTATGAGGAAAAACATGTAATCTGTAATAATCGATGTGATGACTTTTCATTACATTTACTGCATTTGGCCAATGCCCTTATCCAGAGCCACTTATTCTCATTTTATGCAATTGAGCAATTGAGGGTTGAGGGCCTTGCTCAAGGGCCCAACAGTGGCTGGTTGATGATGCTGGGATTTGACCTCGCAAACATTGAGTCAAACATCTTAATTTTACACTTTTTAAAGCTAAAGGCTCTGGGTCACTGATTGGAAAGTCAGGGGTTCAAACCCCAGTATCGCCAAGCTGCCACTCTTGGAGCCCTTAAACAAGGCCATTAACCCTCTGTGCTCCAGAGGTGCTGTATCATGGCTGACCACAGCTTCCTCCAGTGTTAGTGCACTGTAACATATAGGCTCAATGCTTTAATTCAAAACTTTCCATTGCAGTTTTTTCAGCCCATAGTTTCCAGAGAGCTCTTGGTTTTGTAGTAACAACTGCTTAGAGATAAAAAGGTACCAGACTCTCTAGGGACAAAAGGGATTTCGAAATGATTTGTCATTTTATCTTCATTTGGTTTAATTCGTTCAGTGTAGGTAAAGTTCTCGTTCAGCAGTTGGATGTTTATAAGTTTGCCTTTTCAGATGGCTAGACTGGGACCCCCCCCTCCCATTAAGCAGATTTCATCAGATAATTCTGTGTATTTGTCTCTAAAGGCTGATTCTGTTTGCCTTCTGTTAAATCAAACACACACACCTAACTTCCCCTGAGACAAAAGATCTTATGTGTTAAGCGAAAATGACAGAACAACACAACAGAATTCCACAGAGAACGCTTCTGAAAATTATCACATAACCTGCAAACTTGTAATGCATAGCAGAACGTTGGAAAAAAAAAAAAACACCATCATTTCCCACCTTCAAGTGCTCATTATACTTCCCTGTAATCACAGCCGGCGCCGCGGTCCACATTTCCCTCACGGCGAAAAAAGTAATAATAGCTGACTAAAGACACATCTGACCTAAACGCAGCACAAAAGACAAGGACATAACTGAACAGGTGGTGAATTAAATAAGAGCGAGAGAATGTACTGTACTAATGTGCTCCAGGAAAAGAATGATGTTTTCGCCAATCCTGCGTGCTAAAATAGCATTTACATATTAAACCTTTTCAAACGGTAAATGTGTGATTGTGGGTTTTTTTTTTTTTCTAAACACATACACTGTATGAACAAAATTAACATTCATATGTGCTTTTTGAACACCAAATTTTTTATTAAGTTGAGGTTAGAGCATAAGCCACTCAAGCTATTTGATGTAAAGCATATCTTCATGGAGCTCTTACTGGTCATGCTGGAACAGGTTTGGATCTCCTGGGTCAAGTAAACTAGGTGAAAAAAAATATTCAAATGTAAAAGTTTTATAACACATCCAAAGACATGCTAGTGCCTCCATGTATGCCTATACAATTGTATCTGCATTCCTTCATATTACATGACACATATGATACACTGTGCAATATCCAATACATTTAATAAACTATACAGTAAACATTAAATGCTACAGAAATTGGTGATGCTTCACAGCAACTATATATTATAAAATGCCAGCAAGTGATATTTGTGTACACAGGTGCACATGGACAGTTACAGTGCATCCAGAAAGTTTTCACAGTGCGTCATTTTATGTTACAGCTTTATTCCAAAAAGGATTAAATTCATTATTTTTCTTAAAGTTGTACAAGCAATACCCCATAATAACAACATGAAATATGTTTGAAATCGTTGCAAATTATTAAAAAGAAAAAAGAAAAAGTATTCACAGCCTTTGCTCAATATTTTGTTGAAGCAACTTTTGGCACCAATTACAGCCTCAAGTCTTGTGAGTATGATGCTACAAGCTTGGTGCAACTATTTTTGGGCAGTTTCTTTTTATTGTTTTTTTTTGCAGAACCTCTCAAACTCCATCAGGTTGGTGCACAGATTTTCAGATCTCTTTTCAGAGATGTTGAATCTGGTTCAAGTTTGGACTCTGACTGGGCCACTCATCTTTCCCTTAATCCTGAATAGTCTCCCAGTTCCTGCTGCTGAAAAACATCCCCACAGCATGATGCTGCCACCACCATGCTTCAGTGTAGGGACGGTATTAGCCAGGTGATGAGCGGTGCCTGGTTTCCTCCAGACATAAAGCTTGGCATTCAGGCAAAAGGGTTCAATGTTTGTTTGTCAAGTGTACATAAGTTTGTCATTATTATAGCCTTCACTTATCATTAGTTTACACTTTATTGTACTTATTATTATATAATATATAAATATATAATTTATATTTATATTAAGTTTGTAATCTTGCGTACCAGTGTAGATTTATTCATTGCTAGAGACTGAAAGCACTTTTGTCTGTATAAAGGCGTCTGCTAAATGGCGCAAATGTAACTGTAAATGTTATTAATACCCTTCTGTAAGTATTAATTTAGGTAAAATGTGACTAACAAATCTACACATAATGGTGCAGTATGTGGTATTATAGTCTAACTGGGAAGTGTTAGTTTAGTGGTTAAGGCGTAAGAACACGTTTTTGGTGTGGATCTGATCAATTTCTATTTTGATAGTTTTAAAATCTTATTTCTGAAAATGCATATTAAACTCTACAGTAGTTACACTTACATTTCAAATCTTTAAAGGTAAACATTTTTAAATGTGAAAATTCACATCATATACAGTATGCCCTCAAATTTGGTTGTTATCAACGCCAACTATTCGAACGTTCAAACCCTCGTCGGCTGCACAATTGCATTTCAGAACAATCGACCTTGGTATCAGAGCAAAATATTCAAATGTTCAAATGCTTCATTTCTTGTTCTCCAAGCTGTGATTCATTTTATAGTCTGTCAAGTTCAAATCACCAACAGCTTCAAAGTCTTTTGTGAATGAAGTACACATTCGAGTATTCAGATCCTTTGATATTAAAGTTGATTATTGGAACATGTAAGTGGTTGAACAATTTTGTTTTTGTGCTGAATAATAAACCCCTGTCATGTTCATGATTGCCTATGTCTAGTGCAGTTACAACAAATATGCCATACTGAATATGCATATAACAAATACAACAATGATTTTTCACAAAGGAACAAGTGAAACAATCTTTCTTTGCAAATGCATCAATAGGATTTGGGGATTTCCACAGATCAAAAGACAACAATGAGAGAACAAACCAGATGAAAATGACAGACTAATCACTCTGAGCTAGTGACAATGATCTGTTTGAGAGGGAAATGCACAACAACTTGATCGTATTGAAAGGACAAGCTAAGATGTTGGGCAAGTCTCAGCCTGTGCTAGATTTGGCAAATAAAATGTATATAATATTTTCTGTGTTTCAAGGGTGCACTTTGGGCTTGTTGCCAAAATCCCTGGTTCTATGCTTCAGCACTTACAATAACCTACTTGAGCTGCCTGAACACAAGCCTTAGGCAGGGAAGGTTCTGCCCTCAGGCCTGTGGTATTTGGCTGCTGACTCTTGGGATGGGTCTTATGCTTTAACACCTGCAAACAAGTCAATAACTAGATTAAATCAAGTGCCAAGCTTTTGCTTAAAGAGAGGCATGCTGGATAAATACCAGATTTCAAAACAAATGGTCCATACTTTGTTTAGAATAAACATTGTTTAGCATTCAGTCCATATCGGAGACAGTTTAACTAGTTCTTGAAACTTGAAACCACAAAACAGTTGGACCAGCATGATGCTTGGTCTTATCACCCCATCACTCTAAAAGGTCTAAAGTGAAATACTGTACCCTCTATGTAGAACTGGGGTTTTTGAGGTGCATGCAAGTAACCTTATGTGTTTAAAGAACCAAGATAGTTGGGTGGTTAACTACAAAAGTGTTTCATCAGCCATCACCTAAAATCCAAGCTTCATATGCCCATGTTTCTGCAAGAAACAAGAGTTGCATAGTTTTTCCAACAAAATGGGTCTAGAGACAGCCAGCCAGCATGAATACCTGTATTATATGTTGGACAGCAGTGTGGTACCACTGGGGTACCTTGGCTTGGTAGGAAAAAAATCCTTGCGTATGAGCTACTAATACAGGACTCTTCTATTCATTTGTTATTCCTTGTAGTACTACTTTCCCCATGGTTACTAGTAACTATTTTCCAGCTGTGCAGGCTACCATTTTAGGTCACCCCATCATGATGGTTTAATAAAATGTTAACAACCTTTCAAAGGGTATAAGTGTCTCTATTCACCACTTTTCCAGACAAGTGCAGTTTGAGATATCCCATAAAAAAAATCTATATATCCTTTTCTAAAAAAATCGATACAATACACCGATCACGCATAACTTTATGGCCACCAATCAGGTATAACATTATGATAATAATATGGTTATTACTAATATGGTGTTTACAGCCTTAACTTCTTCAGCAATTTGAGCTATAGTAGCTCATTTGTTGCATCAAAACACACGAACCAGCCTTGCCTGCATCAATAACCCTGTTGCCGGTTCACCTCTGTTCCTTCCTTGGACAATTTTTTTTAGATACTGAACACTGCAGACCGGAAACCTCCCACAAGAGCTGCAGTTTTGGAGATGCCCTGACCCAGTCGTCTAGACATCACAATTCGGCCCTTGTCAAACTCACTCAAATCCTTACACTTTCCCATTTTTCCTGCTTCTAACAAATCACCTTTCAGGACAAAATTTTCACTTGCTGCCTCATATATACCACTCACTAACAGGTGCCATGATGAAGAGATAATCAGTGTTTTTCACTTCACTGGTAATAATGTTATAAGGGTCATTATGTTATGCCTGTTCGGTGTATGCTCCTCTAAAAAAAGCCTTTTTGGTTACTCATGCAATTAGATGGTGAGCCAGAGCTCTTAAATGTGGTGAAATTCAAGATTCCTACTGAAGGTCATATTGTCTAGGATTGTGATTTACTCAGTTGACCTTGCAGTATTCCTACCTCAGAGCTACTTGGTACTATGTAGATCAGATGCATCCAACTGATCCTTTGACCCAAGACACAATATTCTCCCTTGTCTGAACAGAGTCTGGCCCACTGAGTGATGGATGTCCACACCATGACCTTCAGACAAACTGGGCAACCAGCCCATACTGAGGCATGCTGAGCTACAAGAAGCACCTCCACCATTTGCCTATGATATAGTGACCATTTACATGGGGTCTGTGCTGCTGCTGTGTTGGTGTCATGCACAATCTACACTATCTACAATGATCTACATCTTGTATCTCCTATTAAGTGGTACATTAATTACTGATCTGCTTTTTAATTAGTTTTGTGGTTTATTCTGCTCATCCTTGTTGGCATAAGTTATCAAGGTGATCCTCATAACTTCTATGTTTTAGGAATGGTTGCTTTTACAAATCCCAGAGAACCACCAGATCTTGTGTCACCCTGATGCAGGGGTCCCAAACAGCGGCCTGTGGGCCGTATACGGCGTGCCTCCACATTTGTAACAACCCTTTAAACCATACGAGACATTTTGAAAATTTAATTTAAATACATGTTTTTTATATACAGTAACTCATATAATATCTGTCTTTATTAATAAAGGTTGGCTTTTAAACCAAAATTCCCCTTAGCTATTTTATGTAGCCTGATTATTTGTTAGATTCACCCACTAACCAGCAGAATGATACATTCAATATAACATCCGATCGTGATCAAGCAGGTACTATACTGCACGTGAGCCAGCGAGAAAATTTAAAGAGACAACTAAATGGCCAAATGATTGTGAAAAATGATTCAAAATGCAGGGTATTTAACCAAAAGTGGACAAGTGATTTTTCATCTGTGTTCAAAGAATCTGCACCAACATTAGGAAACCTGCCACAGAGACAAGTATGCAAGATTGATTCAAGACTCACTGATGAACATTTGCATCAGTCTTTGAGATTGGCTGTGAAAGGAATGAAACTTGACATTGGACTTTTCACCAGCCAGAAGCAGTTCACACTGAAATTAATATGCATAAGTATGTAAATGGTAATTTACAATTAATCTAATTTACAATTGATTTCAATAGTAATGAATATGAAAAATGTCATTATGATAATAATAATGCTCTTTTAATAGGCTACTCTATATATGTATCTTAAAAAGTAATGCTCATTTGTCTGTACGGTGCATAACAAAATAATAAACTAATCTAGCATTAGAAGGCATAATAAATACAATTAAAATCATAATAAAATATCCACTATAATACTAGTAGTCCCTCTGGCTCATGTAATTTTCTGCTACAGACCGTCCCGGCTCCCCATTAAAGAAAGAAAAAAAGGTTTGAGCCTCACAGAAAAAAAGTTTGGGGACCCCTGTGCTGAGGAGATCTTGGCATTTGTAGGCACAGGAATGCATCTGAGTCATTCTCATCTCCCATGTTAGTTTAAAGACCATTTGATGTGTAATAATAATTTTGTTTTAATTCATTTGACTCTATTGTGTTTCTACTCCTGTCATTAATACACAGCACAATCAAAGGCACAAAATATAGTTTCATGACTAGCATAACTTTTTAATAATAATCCATAAACATCCAGGGGATTTAATACTGAGTCCTAGATACTATAATCATGTATTAAGGGACACAAAGCAGGTTTCTAAAAAATCTTTAGAAAAAGCTCAAATGCATCAAAAGCGAGGCCTGGAGACACAGCAGGCAGTGTCGCTCCCTCATGGCTCCAGGGTTCTGGTTTTGATGCTGAGCTCTTTACATGTCGGCAGATGGATTAGTTACTCAAAACTGCCCTGAGGTGTTAATGAGTGTGTTAGTCAGATATAGTGAGAGATTGGTAGTCCAAAGTGTGCTCCCATTTGGTACCGATGTGGCAAGTGTAATGGTGTCACACTAGATTATTGGAATTACGATTGATCAGTGGTAATAAGGTGTGTTTTTTTTTTTTTTGTATTGAAGATTGCATGAGTGATGCACGGTCATGTGGTCACAGGTATAATATGAAGTGCTGTCATGTGTAAGTGCGAAGGTAGAGCTGACGTAATTTCCCTGTGCCCTCTTTCTTCTGCGGAATGTGATAGCGATGAGAGGCACGGCTAGACCAAAGATCCTCCATTTATTGTCTGATGGTGTCTGTGGTTTCAATACAGTGATGAGAGAAAACAGAAGCTGGAGATAAATCATATGACAATTGTATCAACTTGTGGAGTCTTTTTATTTAAAAACGCACACAACGCAGAGCAAACCCACTACATCTACATAAATTGAAGTGGTGGGCCATTATTGCCAGCAAAGCCTTTTCTGCTGGTTTAAACTCCATCAGAATCACAAACATATTTAATATATTTATGTCCATGAATATATATTAAATTATTCCCAGTAGTCTATTCTCTTCATTGTATAGCATTACTATAGTGTAAGTTTAAGGTAAGGTTTCTATCTACCATGTTGGTGGGGTTGAAGTTGTTGCTTTCACCATTCAGATTGCGATTTATCTACTGCGAGCCCAGACATCTAGTCCAGTTATGTTGGCATTTTCCTGTCCTTTGATTGGATGGTCAGATGCACAGAAAAACTGGGGTCATTTTATAAAGTGATTATTGCTGCTTCTGCTAGAGATGATGTATGCAGGTGGTGCTGCTGTGGCTGCAGAGAAAAGAGACTTGTAGATTTGTGTTTATTGGGTTTCTTGCTTTAGTAATGGCATTCAATCTTGCTATTTTGAGATTCCTGTCTTTGTTGCAGTGCTCTGTTATGCTGCGTTTCTGTATAATATTAATCATTTCTATAGCCGTGGTGTCATAATGATGGTATTAGGAGGGGGATTGACTTAGGTAGGATACCACTGAAGGCCTAGGTGTGTTCACGGCTCATCACTGATAAATACAAGTGTATAAAAATTATGGATCTGGACCAATGAGGAATAAAATGTGTGTAAGATAGAGAAAAAAATCTTTATACAAACTTAGATATTTATCATGCCAAAAACAAAACGTAATACTTGGAGAGGTTTTTAATGTGATCTATGATGCCCGTGGTGCCTTTTCTGATCAGGGAGGAATCACACAGCACACAGAATGGCGCAAATTTTCTTCTTCAGTTTACTGTAGATAACAGACAAGTACAGTATATACACACACTGGAAAAAAACCTAACCTAAAACCGTTACCTAATTGGGTAAGAAAACATAATAGCCGGAGATTTGTGAGCCCAGATAAAGACTTCCTGTATACCTTACATACTCACATCATAAAGATCTTATAGACACTGAACAGACAACAAAGGAATGTCTTTAGAGAACCGGTGTGAGAACCACTAACACTAACAAAACTATGAGTAATCTGTATTTACAAAGTAAAAAAAAAATAAAAATCAAATCAGATGCATCAGAAGCAAATGGTTCCAAAATGTTGTAACCAGATTGTATGTGCACAAGAAGCTTATCATGCTAATCAAAAAGCATCTACCGCTTCCTTTCACACCAAAAAAAATATTGCTCCACTGTGATTTAACCTGAAACAGTAACACACACACACAGTTGTTTCAATTATTTTATAACACACCAACAGCACACAGAATGCCAACAGAAACATCATAGACTGGGAGTTATTTTTTATATCCAGCATGCCATTATTCCCACTGTGACATAACTTTGCTAACAGGGATGGGTGATTGAGCATGACAAATGTACCCAATGCTGAAATTTCTCTAAAAGTACAGAAAAATGAAGTGAGAAAATTTAATTGTCTCCCAGGCGTGATGGTAAAAAAAGACCCAAATGATGCAACTCCCTGTTCTAAAAAAAAAAAAAAACATGATTTGTTTTTTATTCAGGAGAGCAGTATTACGTGCATGCAACATGTAGTCAATAGGATGCTAACAAACTGTCAGTCAAACAAATGAGACTCGATTGAATACATGTTTTCTTTATGTTTTGAAAATTTTATTGCGATTATCGTAATTGCATATGTGCGACTATTAATGTACTAATATCTCTATTATTATAGTAAAATAAATCAACACACATGCCATGTGTTTCCGTCTCACCCTGGGTGTTCCACCCAGAGTTTCTCAGAACAATTAGGAGGCGCATTCTTCTGTCTTGTTGTGTGATGTTACACTACTAGGTGTGATTTGCTTCCTTTTGGCTCATGGCTTGTCTCTGCTCATGTATTGCTATCGATTTCTGTCATGTCTTCTGATTTCTTTCACCTGCCCTGCTTTCCTCCTTGGTTAGTTTGTGCATTTAAACCCTTGTGTTTCTTTATTCAGTGTGAAGTATTGCTCACTCCTGTCCATTCTGAGGTTTTTTTCTGTTCCTGTGTTTACTATTCCGGATATCTGACTTTGAGTTAATAATTTTCCAGTTTTGCCCTTAGGTTTACTCTGTGAGTGCCTAGGCTTGCATTTTCATCTTGATTTTACCTGGCGTTTATGGATTTATCCACCTGCCCTCCCTACAAGTAAACACCCAACAGCAACTGCATCTGTCTCAGGCTTACGTTCATGAGAAAAATATTTTTCAAAATAAGTAAAAACGTTTGCGTGACACATCCCTGTCAAAATGCATGACTGTTGTCCGAACACCCATCCTTAACACAAGCCAAAATCCCCAAAACTGCGTATCAGTTACAAAATCAGACTTTATTTTTGATTCTGTGTCTTTTGGTTCATTGCCCTTTGTCTTGTGCATGATGATCGTCAGAGAACAATCCACGTCATCTCACTTCCGCACCATCCCTATTTGCCAGATTTGGATCCTCTTCCCAAAGATGAACATTCAGCTCAAAGGTTTTGACGACATTGTCGAGGACCAGAATTGCAGATTTTGGACAATAATTGTCAGGCTGCAGACGCGGAAGCAGATAAAGTCCAATCATGTTCTTTATTGAGATGCAAAAAACAAAACACTCATACACCAATGAAAACAAAAGCAAACCCAGACATCCGCTCGTAACGAAGTATCCACTATGAGCGCGAATGTCAAACGCCTAATCCCAATGCAAGTAAAGCTTTCGGCAATGAGTACTTCAATAAGGAAATGGAGTTCGGAGAAATAGCCAGCGGTGAATCCCGGCGTTTGAGCAGCCACGCGATTTACCTGCATGACAATACAACGACCGACAGCCTGTGACTCAAGAACGTGAGTTTATGTAGTCTGATCTTTCATGAGCCACAGCTGTCGGTAATCTTGGGAAGCAGCGTGACTGCTATCGAGGGGGGCGTGGCAGGGTGAATCTCTGACAGCTACAGACGGGGGCATGGCAGGGTGAATCCCTGGGGACAGTAAATCTGTATTGCTATACAAGATTCACACTGACTACACTCATATATTTCATTTGTATAGTATTGTCCCTTATGAAGAAATACTAAAATGGTTGCTGAAATTCAAGGGGTGTACTCAGTTTTGTGAGATATAGTACTTCAAAGACCTCTAGTTTAGCAATTGGGGACGATAAACGTTGGACATTAAAAAGGATTATAAAGGAAGTGTGTACACTACACCGACTCAGGACTACAGTTTGCATTTGATCACCATCACTGCGCACTCCAACATCATTTATTTGTAATAAATGGACATTCGGTGCAACCCAGATGAGGACGGGTTTCCTCTTGAGTCTGGTTCCTCTCCAGGTTTCTTCCTTATGCCATCTCAGGGAGTTTTTCCTTTCCACAGTTGCCTCTGGTTTGCTCATTAGGGACAAACTTACACTTATAAAGAACATCTTCATTTTTATCACCTCATTATCTATGTAAAGCTGCTTTGAGGCAATGCTTGTTGTTAAAAGCGCTATACAAATAAAAATGAAGTAAATTTAATTGAATAAAGTTGGAATGTATATGTTTATCAGAAAAAATAAGCGAGTCAGTCACAACTTTGGCACGCTAAAAACTCCCTGAGATTGTATGAGGAAGAAACTTTGAAAGAAACCAGACTCATCTGGGTTGCACTGAATGTCCATTAATTACAGTTCCATCATTGCCAGTAAGGTGTACTGTTCAGTGATAGGCACTTAAATGCAGGACAATTGAATTGTAGTAGACTGTATCTATGAATTCCAGTCCAAATCCATCCTCATAGTTCTTGAGTTACTTAATAACTTCATGAATCTTTGTTATTTATGTGGAAACATTCTCGGCTGTTCAGTTATGGGGGAGTGGTAGCTCCAGTGGTTAAGCCGCTGGATTACTGATCAGAAGGTCGGGGGTTCAGGCCCCGGTATCGCCAAGCTGCCACTCTTGGGCCCTTGAGCAAGGCCCTTAACCCTCTGTACTCCAGGGGTGCCGTATTATGGCCGACCCTGCGCTCTGACACCAGTTTTCAAGCAAAAACTGGGATATGTGAAGAATAAATTTCACTGTGCTGTAATGTATATGTGACAAATAAAGGCAATTCTATTCTATTTTATTCTAGAGTGCTCTTCAAGTGATGAGAACTCCATCCTGTGGTAGGGCATTAACATGAAACAAGGGGTTTTGGAAAGAAGAAAGAGACAGAAAAGACAGGTCGCTGGTATCTCAGGAACATGTTTACCTTGAACCCCCAGCCCTTTTCCACCAATTCCCTTGTCTAATTTGGACCCAAGATTTATTTATGTCTGTATTGCTGTATTTGATCTGTTTTTGTATCTGTTGTATGACATGCATTTTCTTTTTTTTTTCTCTCACAAACTCTTTTAAAAGAATAAAAAAAGCTTTTAGCTATTAGCTCTGACGCTCAGCACTGATCTCTTTCACACAGCATCCATTATTCCCTTTAGTCTCATTCCCTACAGTGTGTGTGAGTGTATTCGAGCAAAAAGAGTAAGACAGCGAGATACAGAGATCTGGAGAGTGAGAGTGGGATGCAGGGAGGAAGCAGAGGAAGTCAATATTTATTTTCAGCAAGTGGTGTAGAGGAGGGGGAAAAAGAGAGAGAGAGAGAGAGAGAGAGAGAGAGAAGGATAATTGCAGACAGGAAGCTTTTTAAATGCAATCAGCACAGCATTTGCTTCCTTGGAGGGAGATGTGCAGTAATCTGCTGCTCTCTCACTCTTACACACCACTGCTGTGTGCAGAGATACACTGCATGATATCGAGCACAACAGGATAAAGTTATTTTCACTTAAGGTCACTTAAGCGTACATTTCAGCATCATGAGCAAATAACTTCTGTACAAGTGCACATGCTAGTAAACACCTATATAATTCTTATTTTTAATGGATATTTCTAAAGCTATGCTTTTTGACTGAAAGACAGGAGGTGGAGCTGGAGGCAGCCGAGCTGAAGATGTTGAGATTTTCATTGGGAGTGTCATCAACACCTTGGGTGGTTCCATGAAATTCCGGAGTAAGAACGGGAGCTTTGAGGATGGATTGGACTGTAGTTGATGTCAACAGTCTCCTACACTGACTCAGGAATACATTTTGCTTTTGATCATCAACACTGCACCTCGCAACATTGTATACCTGCCACAAATGGACATTCGGTGTAACCCAGATGAGGATGGGTTCCCTCTTGAGTCTGGTTCCTCTCAAGGTTTCTTCCTTATGCCATCTTGGGGAGTTTTTTCTTGCCACAGTCGCCAGTCGCCACCGGCTTGCTCATCAGGGACAAACTTACTCATAAAGAACATATTCATTTTTAATCACCGCATTATCTGTGTAAAGCTGCTTTGAGACAATGTTCATTGTTAAAAGCGCTATACAAATAAAAATGAATTGAATTGAATTGAATTGAATTGAATTGAATTGAGTGACGACGATGTAGAGGATTAGAAACAAGTTTATTAGAGGGATGTTAAGGTAAGGGAGGTGAAATTGAGATGGTTTGGATATGTGCAGAGGAGGGACATGGGGTATATCAGTAGGAGAATGCTGAGGATGGAGCCACCAGGAAGGAGGAAAAGAGAAAGGCCAAGGAGGAGGTTTATGGATGTGCTGAGGGAATACATGCAGGTAGTTGGGTTCAAAGAGGCAGATTTAGAGGACAGAGTGGTATGGAGACAGATGATCTGCTGTGGCGACCCCTAATGGGAGCAGAAGGAGAAGAAGATTTCTAAAGCTATGCTTTCTTATAAATCCAGACTTATAGAAAATACCTGCATAGGAGCATGTCCAGTCTAAAGAACACCTTAAGTCCTTTTCACCTTTTTATATTGTAAAAACACAATCAACGAACACATTCTAGATAGATAGATAGATAGATAGATAGATAGATAGATAGATAGATAGATAGATAGATAGATAGATAGATAGATAGATAGATAGATAGATAGATAGATAGATAGATATTATTATGACAATAGCGATATCACAAAATTGTAACATTTTCGTAAGCAAGTAAACGTAGCTGCGTATATGCGAAGCATCCTCTGCCTTGTATTGACAGATTTTAGTTTTCCCGGTGTTAGAGCACGTATTTCATTTCTCTCTTTTGGTGTTTCGAAGCCCAATTTTAGCTCTTGTCTCTCTCCATTTTTTCGCCATCACCGGACACTAAAACAGAGCACAATGATTAGTCTCATCAGCTCAAGGTGTTGTTCTCACCACTCGTTTTGTCCGGGTTATGCCCTCTACTTGCGAACTGGCGCTTTTCCATGTGCCTGCTGCCAAGATTTCTTTTATCTGAAATACTTCTATTTTCAAAGGAAACCAGATGTGTTCAATATTTTTGTATTCACTGTGGACAAGGCCATAGTGTTATTGTGGTTAAGATGGCATTATGTTTAACATTCCTGATTCTAGTCATCGTTCCTGTGGTAACATTGTGGTTACGGTGTGGTAACACCGTAACCACACCGTAACCACAATGTTACCACACCGTAACCACAATGTTACGGTGTGGTAACACTAGATATATCTAAATATATCTAAACAAAAGAACGAAAAAAAACAATTTTAGGTTTTGTTTATTCTAAATACAAACCTGCTTAATATGGTAAAAGAGATTCCCTAAATAAAATGCCTGCCTTTCTCTTCATGGAAAAATGACTGCCCAATGAGACAGATGCAAAAAAAAAATAATAATATTGCAGATGAGTCATAAAGTATTAGAGAATTAGGATACTGTCACGGATAGACCAGGCGTCAGAAACCGGGAGTAAAACAGAATGTCTTTTATTTTCTCACCATACACACACGAGAGTTTGAGAAGCGACTGAAGAAAATGGTAAACTGAGTGCTTCCATAGAAGCGTAGCCAGGAGCATGGAAGCACAGGGAAGACGAGAGGTAGGAAGTCTGGGTGATCTATGGTCATAGCTTATAAAGGGGATAGGTAAATGGGAACAGGTGTAGGTGATTAGTAGAAGGAGAACAGGTGTAGGTGTTCTGTAGCAGGGAGAGGCTGAGTGAGAGTGTGAGCCTTGGAGGGGGGCATGTCTGGTGGTTTTTTGACAGATACTATGTACTAATGGACTTTTACATTAGAATGCACACACACACACACACGCACACACTGGCGACCCAAGCCAAAGATTTACATACAACTTTCCTCAAAACGGCAATTCAAACAACATTCCAGTGAATTCACATCCCCTGTAATTGCAGTGCCTTTAAACTGGCCAGAGGTCATGTTTGCTTTGAGATGAGTCTGATCCATCAATCCCCTGAGCAGGACGACATTTAATTCCCTCGTGCACTTTGGGAGCTCCAGGCTTGTGAAGGTATATAAAGACTGGATATTTATTAGCAACTAAATTAATCAATCTAACGTTTCCATCAATCTGTAACACATTAGGAATCAGCAGGTGGATTGTATTTGTGCGTGGTGTAAAAGATTGGTGTTTGGTGCTGATTAAGAGTGAATGCTAGAATTTGGTGGTGTTTTTGGTTTAATTTGATGGTATTTGATAGAAAAGGTTACAGTATTTAGTGTATATTGATGTTTAATGTTGGCCTTACACCATTATGCGATGCTGAATGTTGGTGTGTGGTGGTAAGTGTTGGTATGTAATGGTGTATGTTGGTGTGTAATGGTGAAGGTTCTTCTCTGTTCTGGCACCTAGATGTCCGTACAGTGGAGTCTCTGGCAATCTTCAAGCGACAGTTGAAGACCTACCTCTTCCTGAAACACTTAAATTAGCCCTTTCCAAGTTTGCTTTGTAGAATTCAAGAGTTATATTTATATTAAGTTTGTAATCTAGCGTACCAGTGTACATTTATTCATTGCTAGAGACACAAAGCACCTTTGTACATCGCTCTGGACAAGGGCATCTGCTAAATGCCGCCAATGTAAATGTAAATGTAAGTTTTGTGGTGTGATTGTGAATGTAGTTGATTATAGAAAATATAGTTGCTTATAGAAAATGTTGGTGTTTGATGGCACACACCGATGTTAAGTTGTGAAAGTTGGTGTTAGATGATGAAGCTTGGTGTTTGTGTTTTTTTTTTTTTCAGTATTTTATGGTTAAGAAATTTGTACTTGGTGGCATTTGATTTGATATATCTTGGTATTTCGTGGTATTTTATAGAATATGATGGATGATGGTGAATATTGGTATTTAACAGCAAGGAAATCGACAGTGAATGTTGGTATTTGGCAGTGTTTTTTTGAAAATGTTTTCATTTGATTAAGAATCCTGGTATCTGATGGTATTATTTTGAAAATTGATGACAAACCATGCAAAAAATATTTGTATTTTTATTAACATGCCACATTAACTACCTTAAAACACTAACCAAATATTTCCTTATTCACTAAATATGATCACTACTTGGGGTTTAACATGAGTCCATTGGACATACCACCTATTACACAATATAACATAATTTGTATTACAGGTTTAAAGCAACGTCTTGTAATTTGGTTGAACTTGTACTTTTTCTACCAAAAACTTTTTTATTCTTTCTATTTGTATGAATATTAAAGTATTAGCTCACAGCTTTCTTTCTAGTGGCTCCGTAAGTGAGATTAGTAACTATAGCATACTACACTGTTGGTTGGAGAAGCACTGTGTGTGAGGGAATGTGTGTGTGTGTGTGTGTGTGTGTGTGTGTGTGTGTGTGTGTGTGTGTGTGTGTGTGTGTGTGTGTGTGAGAGAGAGTGAGAGATGGTGCGTGTTTGTGGATGTTATCTATTGTTTATTTTTCGAGTCCCATTGAGATTAAATTTCCTTTATCGAGAGAGTGCCCTGTGTGTGTGTGTGCGCGTGTGCATGTCTGCATTCAGCATGTCCTCTTTAGTCCCAAGTACACACACACACGCGCTCACACACACACACACACACACACACACACACACACACACACACACACACACACACACACACACACACACACACACACACACACACACAAAGATGTTCCATGCTGAGTCTGCTGAACAGCCACACCGACATTGAACAACACTTCCATCCATTCTTCGCTGTCCTCCCATCTTTTATGTTTTCTTTTATCCTCCTCTCAGCATTACTCCATGGTTGGTTTATCCCAATATGTCTCATAATTTTATTCTTTCCCCATATCTTACATGTAACCCTTCCCTTTTTCAGTCCCCCCCTCTCTATTTCTCACTTTTCTTTCCTTTATTTTCTTTTGTTCTTCACTTTTCCTCCATCCTGCTATCATTCCATTAAGCTATTCTTTGCTGATTCAGTATATATACACTCTTGAATAAGTTATTTGCCAGCTGTAGAAGAAAATGGTTTTAAGATTGAGATTAATAAAATTGTCTATTGTATATTGTCTGTCATTTGCACTACCATGCACTATCACACTTTATGTACATTACTGATCTTTATCCCTATTTATTACCCACACTGTCTATACTGTCTGATATTGTCTGTATTGTCTTGTATTGTCTTGTCTTGTCACAAACAGCTGAAACCAAATTCCTTGTGTGTGTCAACACACTTGGCCAATAAACCTGATTCTGATTCTGCTAAAAATCAGATTAAGCATTTTAGATGGATTTTGATTTGTTTATGAGAAATCTCACATTTTGCCTTTATTTCATGTTCCATGTATTGTCCATGTCTTAACAATAGGCCTACCTTATCTTCCTCTATGTTTGTCAGATTCTCCTCTAGGACACCCCGCTCTCTAAGTTCGGGGATAAAGTCCTTATTTGCTGCTGGAAATTAGTAACTTTATAATAAAGATTTCAGACACCCACACTTTAACAGGACACAAGATTTTCTGAAGATAAGAAAATTATGTCAAGAAAAAAACAGGTCTTTACAAGTTTTATCAAAATTGACAATTGGGACTTTTATAAAGATGCAATGCCTTCGTGTTATAACATCTTCCAGGTTTCAGTTTCTGATTTCTTAGTGCCACAAAAGAAGCCATAACCTAAAGTGTGTGTCAAGTTCTAATTTCTAGCCCTAAACCTAAATCCTAATCCTAACCCTAATTTCTATCCCTTACCCTAAATCCTAACCCTAACCCTAATTTCTAGCCCTAACCCTAAAACCTAACCTTAACCCTAAATTCTATCTCTAAACCTAATTTCTAAGACTAACCCTAAATCCTAATCCTAACCCTAACCCTAATTTCTATCCCTAACCCTTAATCCTAACCTTAACCCTAAACCTAACCCTAACCGCTAACCTTAACCCCAGACCTAACCTCTATCCCTTACCCTAACCCTAGAACATAACCCTAACCCTAATTTCTATCTCTAACCCTAATCTCTATCCCTAACCCTAAACCTAATCCTAATTTCTATTCCTAACCCTAACCCTAAAACCTAACCCTAATTTCTATCCCTAAGTCTTAATCCTAACCCTAAAACCTATATCCTAAATCCTACCCCTAACCCTAACTTCTATACCTAACCCTAAATCCTAACACTAACCCTAGCCCTAAAATAAAGCTCTATTTGGACAGGATTAGTTAATTAATATTTATGTATTTATTATTATTATTAGTAATTATTTGTTCTTTGCCTCCTGTAATTTTCATTACATTTTACTGACTGAATTTTCTCTGGAAAGATCTCAATCACTGAAAAATTAAACCCTGAACAGGCATGTTGGTAAAGATTCTGTTACACCCTGTAGGGAGAGCAATTTTCGTACTTTTTCTTCAGTATAACGACACTGCAGGAAGTGCTCGCTCTTTTCTTTTGTCTCCCACAGAAATCGAACAGGAACCAAATCCAGAACAGGAAATTATAGACACTTAAACTGACCTGGTAGAAAAGCGATGCTTTTGGGGGTTTTAGTGATGCTACAGCGTTCCTAGCACAGGCAGGATAAATATAACAAAGGCAATGTGATGTATCTATTAATTATCAAGCAGGACCAGTTACAAGCCTTACAAATAAGCACCAAAATAATATTTTTTTATATGAGGTGTATGTTCTGTTTAGGGCATTTTTGCTATAATGACCATGCATACACCTTCTGTTATCATTACAGAGCTTATACTGTATTGTACATACATTGTCAAACATAATTATTACAAACATCTTCTAGTAAATTAACAGCTATGTGTCAAAAATTTGATTCAATACACTGCTGATTATCACAACACTGTCTGCAACACCTACTTTACCTATATATATTAAGCATTATCTTCTGTAGCATACAATACAAAATGTGTTGGTAATTTCAGACACCCAGATACCAAGGTGTCTGGTAAAATGGGCTCATGGTACCAGTTGGATTAACTGACAAAAGCCACTATAGCTACAGTTCGCTCACTCCTGAAATGCACTCTCTTTAGAGGAAGAATGAAGATGTTGAAACACTCGCATGATACCCATATGATAACGAGCAGATGATGTACCCTCTATTTGGTAGGCCAGCAGCCCTTCTGTGTGGTTTAATACCCACAGGGTGCAAAACATATAGACTCCAGACCAGAAATCAGAAGCTCAAGATCGCTTTAGGGAAAATTCCAAACAGTGCTGTAAAGTATTTAAGTAAATGTACTTTGCTGCTGTACTTTTTTTTTAATATGTATTATATGTATAATTGTTTGGCTACTTTCTAGTTTTACTGAGTTTTAAAGATATAAGCAACTTTTAGTATCTACTCAACTACATTTATGATTCACTGGATGTACTTTTAACTTCACTATATGCAACTCAACAATAACCATTACCAATAAAAACTTTTCAACCAGCTTTTGTTAAAATTTTCTAAAAATATCGTCCCTTTCTGAGACTGAAAGGTGCATCAAATCACAGTCAGTTCTGAAAATTTTGTTTTACTTTATCTTTAATTATATCATTTTATTTGTCTATTAAATACAAATGGTTCTTCTACTTTGGGCTGTAATTTTATTTGTTTTATTTTATTCAGGATCCCCTTTTAGAAGATTGCTTTACTATTTTGTCTGGTTTTTGACTGACCTGTTTGATCTTTGTTTCATTCTGCATGTTGAAGTGGCTGTTGTGTTGATCTTTGTTAATGCAGATTTTGAGGTGTACAATTTTAAAATAAACTTTTAGGAAATAAAACCTAATAAATCAACTGTTTTTGGCTTTTTACTAACAAGTGCACTCTTAGCGCCGGTCCCAAGCCCGGATAAATGGGGAGGGTGGCGTTAGGAAGGGCATCCAGCTTAAAAACATGTGCCAAATCAAACATGCAGATCATGAATATGGATGATCCCCTGTGGCGACCCCTAATGGGAGAAGCCGAAAGAAAGAACAAGAACGAGTGGAATATAAGACTTGCTAAGCCGTTACTAGCCGTTGCTAGCTAGTTATGAACCTAACAGACAATAAGGCATATAAAACAGGATATAGATAGATAGATAGATAGATAGATAGATAGATAGATAGATAGATAGATAGATAGATAGATAGATAGATAGATAGATAGATAGATAGATAGATAGATAGATAGATAGATAGATAGATAGAAAGAATAAATACATAAATAAATAAATAAATAGCATGGCAATAGGTAGTGAATATGTGCAACAGCTTCTGAGTATTGTGTGTTATGAAGAGCGTTCAAGTCAAACTGGGGCTTTTAATTTTACACGTATAACAAAAATCGATGCTATCGTGGTGGAACTACACCGATTAGTAAGTGGCTAGTGTGTCCTGTTACTAATAGGAGGTGCACATTATGCAGGTCAGTCCAGAGACCTTTAATCAAGATGGCAGGCAACAGTGTTAGTGGGTGAATGGAACAGCATGTGGTCACGATGTTGCTTGTGAATGAAGGTTAAAGTCACGGTTATGTACAGAAGACTTCAAGCACAGTATACTGATGAGATAACATTTCAAAGATGACTGTCGGTGACGATCCCGGTCGTGGTGGGACCCTGTTGACGAAGTGAAGCAGGTTGTCCTAGGATGGTTCAGGCATACTGACATATTTCCAGGCATTAGCTAAACGCTGAGATACATGTATAAATGTACTGTGGCAGGGGAGTATGTCAAAAAACTATATTATATTTATATTTTATAAACTCAAAATATATAGATTTATATAGATTTATATTGTGATTTTCTGAGCTTTTTTGTTTTTAAAGTCCCTTGTGACTATCTGTTTGTTTTGACCTGCACTTGTTTGATTCCCTTGTCTGCCTGTGCACTTCCCTTGACCTCTAAATATGATTTCTAGCCCTTAGTAAACACCATGAGCTATAGACTTGCATCATCCACCCACATTATAGATTGTTTGTGTTTCTTTTCCAGGTCAGATTTAATCTATAAAAAGATTTCGACACAAACATATCTAACACACATTGCGAGAATTACAGACAGATTGATCAGGTTTCGTTCTCCATCAGTCCAGCTTCTAATCCTCCAGTCCTGCCTGACCTTATCCAGTGATTAATAAAGCGGAACAGTTGTCGAGACTGGTCTGCTCCTCTGGGCCTCCTCTGGCACTTGGCCCTATTCATCATGGCAAAATGAACACCTCTCGGGCAAAATGGAGATCTCTTTCCTCACTGTCCACGCAGATTACACTCTGGACACAATCTCTTGAGTTTGGCCTTTTTTCCTGATCGTCCTGCCTGAAGGGAGCTTCTTCAGGACATCCTTGGAGAGCAGCAAGAAATAATTGATGGGAATGAAAAGGAAAAAAGGTGCAAAAAAAAAAAAACATGAAATACCAGGATAAGGTGATGTGATTTTTAGATCATTATCATAAAAGAATGAAAACCGCCTGTTACTTTTAAGACTATTCAGACGTAATTAGGTTAAGTATTGTGGCAAAGCAAAAAGGTGGAAGCGCAGACGTGTCTACATTCAAATGCTGAGCAAATAGTTTGAAACGTCTTCAAATGAGAATGTAAATTTTTGCAAATGTCCATCAACAACACAGAAAGGTCACCACTACACACAGTCAGGGGGAGAGTGGAAAACATAACCAAACAGCCTGGACTGTCATTTCGTTTTCCTTTCCATCTCTCATTGAACACATTTTATGTTTTTTTTTTAATACACCAGAGTTTCCACCTTTTACAGTGATGCCTGCTGTATTTAGGAAATGCCTGGTGTTCAAGCCTTCTCATGTGCAAAAATGAGATTTGCATTAAAAACAGGAGGATGGAAACTTGACTACAGAAAGAGAAGGAATGCAAACAGAAAAAGAGAGAAAAAGAAAGAAGATTCTTAATATATATACTGTTATAATAAGCTCCACTCTTCTGGGAAAATGTTCCACTAGGTTTTAAAGTGTGGACATTTGTCCTCATTGGCTACACAATGGCTTAAATAACTGTTACAGTCCGCATCCCTATTCATCCCAAATGTGTTGAATAGGGTTGAGGTCAGAACTCTTTAGCTGAGATCTTCCACTTCAACCCATGTAAAGCATATCTTCATGGAGCTGGCTTTTTCATTACATGCAGTTCATGATACTGCATCCTAAGACATCCTGTGCAAAACATTTTCTGGTTTAACAGTACAGAGAAGAACCACATGTCACTGGAAAAGTCAGCTTCAGTCCCAAAGTTCTTAAATTTTCCAAAACAGCATGTCCCAAAATGTATCATATATAATCATATATCATAAAAACCCAGGGACAGGGTTTGCTGATGTCAAACTGATAGTTGAATCTAGTTTGTGTGTGTGTGTGTGTTTGTGTGTGTGTGTGTGTGTGTGTGTACATGTGTGGCTGGACAACGAAGACACCAGGTAGTCGTAAAATGATTCCTCATTCCGTAAAATGATTCCTCAACATTATAAAGCCATGTAAAAAACATCACACAAAGATGTAGAAGAGTATGTATAAAAACTTTTTTAATGAATAAACCTAAAAAAGTAACTGCAGAAAGGCCACACTGCAGACAGGATTTGCATTTCACACGTTGGCAAATCTAATTAAATCGCCATGGCGAGCATGCTCAAAGTACAGCGCAACAACGATGCACTGAAAATCAATCAAAAATTCATTTACAGAATGAAATCAGAACCGAATATATCTTTACAGAGTCTCACAGACATTGTTAAATATTTAAATTCTTGCCACCAAGATGCTCATGTGTCGGTCACAGATTATGGAAAAGGGTGGTTGGATTTATTTACCCACGTTAAAAAAATATAAATTAAAAGCTTCTTGCTTTTGTCGTTTTAATTTGCAGCATTATCATAATTGCCTGTATACGAACTTAATGAGAGAAAACCGGTAGTTCGGTGTGAAATCGGACTTTGAGCACCCCCATATAACGAAAATGGAATAAAACAAAAATCTTCAGCTACTCGGGGGTCACCTCTAGTTCCTACATTTTATCCAGCACATTTCATCCACTTTTAGTCCCATTATTAAATTTGTTACAGCTTTAAACATCCATTCCCTCATCAGACACTGATCACAACTAATCGCAACTGTGTAAACTTGTACTCTTGAAGACATTTCTTCTGAAACTCCATAAAATCTCAAGAGAAATCAAGTAGACCGAAGGTACAATGTTCCTCATAAAATAAAAGAATTACCCAAAGCAACACAGAATTAAGTCAGAAGACTATAAACGTATGTTTTCTAAATATTACTGTAAGATAAAGATTATGTAAGTTCCCACTATATAACAGCCTGTGAATGAGTTTTTACAATAGAACTGATTTTGTATTAGAATTTAAACTTGGTGATATTACAATATGGTGTTATAGAAAAATGAAGATGTTGCATTTTATGAGGTAAATAATTTTTGCTAATTGAAAAGAAGACATTTGGGATTCAAATATACACCAATTAAATACATATCCACACTAACACACAACACTGCCACTCTTGGGCCCCTGAGAAAGGCCCTTAACCCTCTTTGCTCCAGGGGTGCTGTCTCATGGCTGACCGCAGCTCCCTAACTTTGCTGGCATATATGAAGAAATAATTAAACTGTGTTGCAATGTTCTTATTGTAGTTTATACTTTTGGGAAACATCATATTCAAGAGTTACATTTTGACACATTGACAGTCTGCATGGAACCACGAACAAAATAGTCTACATGTTTTTGAGAGACATTTCAAAGTCAATTGTACATACAAAAGAAGAAATAAACACCTTTAACCCATTTAGAATGCAGAATTCAATAGTGCTGTGGTATACACTGTTACAAGATTCTGGTTTTAATTTATATTCTGTCTCTTTATTAATATATATATATATAAAAAAAAAAAACAATGTACAGGACCCCAATAAATGACATTGCATTTTTACCCACTCATTACTAATATCAAGTTAATACAAAAAAAAAATTCCTCATCCAGGCCACAGAGTATTCTAGTTCAAACAAGCCCCTAATGTCGTTTGCCGTTTATTTTAACTGCAGCAGAGGGAGAAATGTTCACGTCAGCAGTGGGTGGAAGGTTGTGGATTTTGCCAGATCACATGGCACTGATTATATAGTGTGAAAAGACGCTGTGTATAAAATGAAATTTTAGTGCGTCCCACGCTGCCAACTATGGCAGCCCCGCGGGTATCTTAAAACCCACAAATGTTCTGGGAGAACATTTAAAGCGGTGCCATGGGATCTAGCAAAAGGTGAAGCTGAAGGAAAATAGAAATGTGTAGGGAAACATTCTAGAGTTAATCTCTTTAAAAATGAGAAAAATATCATACCAGGTGACTAGTCATGTACTGCTTAAAGTCTTAATGATGTAATCTGTTTGGGGAAGAATATGCTTTGTGTTAGAGGTCTATTTATGGATACAGA
The DNA here is from genome assembly GCF_946808225.1 of Silurus aristotelis. Lineage (NCBI taxonomy): Eukaryota > Metazoa > Chordata > Actinopteri > Siluriformes > Siluridae > Silurus > Silurus aristotelis. Next base: position 7,231,326 of record NC_139576.1, read on the forward strand.
AATATGGGCTGATTTTTATTTGATGTCTTTATTACTGTGTCAATGCACCATTTAAAATTCCAAAAAATCTATTCCATCATTCAATTATTCATCTATAGAATGAGCTTTTTCAGGCTTTGCTCTTGATGAACATATCAGCAACACACCATGAATGGGATACCAGTCCACTGCAGGGTGATAGGGTGGTGAGGAAACCTAGAACAATGTAAATTGATATGATTACACACTGACCAGGAATAATTTAAGACCACCGATAAGGCAAACCATTTTGTCTATTTGCCTAACAGTGTGTTGGCCCCCGTTTGCTGCCAAAACAGTTTTGACCCATACAGCATTAAAAGCATAAACTTCCTCAGCAATTTGAGCTCATCTGTTGGATCGGACCACACGGCTTTCGTTTGCCACGTACATCAATGAGCCTCGGCCACCCATGACCCTGCCTCTGGTTCACCACTGTTCCTTCCATGGACCACTTTTGATAGATACTGACCACTGCAGACCAGGAACATTCCACAAGAGCTGTAGTTTTGGAAATGTTCTGACCCAGTCATCTAAACATCACAATCTGGCAAACTCAATAAAATCTTTACAATTTTTCTGTTTATAACACGTAAACGTTGAGGAAAAAATTTCACTTGCTGCCTAATAAATCCTCCCACTAACAGGTGATGAAGAGATAATCAGTGATATTCACTTCACCGCTCATAATGTTATAATGTCATAATGTCATGCCTGATCGGTCTCATGGGTCTTTAACTGGTGGTACTACAGGGGGTCTGTTTATTATTGTTAAAATACAAATAATCTCCTGTTAAAAAAAAAAAAAAACGGGTAAAAACATCAAAGATTAATTATTTGAATACAAAATATTATAATTATTACAATAAAGTACTATTAAACTTAAACTTGATGTTTATGGAAATATATAATAATCCACCTGTTAGAAAAAGGAAAAATGTATGAAACTGCAAATCTATTTAAATACAAGTCAACTTTGAACAAATTAATAAATTGTGATTTTAATTGCCAAATATGTTTGTTATGATGCATAAATACATTTTTTTAAAGATTAAAACATATAGGAAAATAAACAGACAATGATGCATGTACAACAACAACATATCAATATTTGTCATAATGTAAATAGCCTAATATGATTGTTTTTTAATAATATCAGTTGCATCATCTTTGACACATTTTGTATCAGGGGGTCTCTGCCATATGTCTCATTCACCTAAGGAGTCCTTGACCTTAAAAGCATTGAAGACCCCTGGTGTATATTATATACTAGATATTATATATTAGATACTATTTACAGTGATAGAGCTTTAATGGTATGCCAGGTTAATAATAATTATCAGCATCCACTTATAAAACAAACGCTCACATTGTTCGTGACTACCAGATGGTGCTGACTATTAGGAGGATTGAAGGGTACATGTGTATTTTTTTAGACTTTCCCCTTTAAATTTTTTTAGCATCAACCACATAATAGATGCTATAGTGTAATTAAGATTCCTAGCTACAAATTATGCAAAGTGTTTTGTGCTTCCATAAAAAAATAAAAGAATATGCCACAATGAAAAGCTTTAAGATGAGTCTCCAAACTCCAACTGGCTCCTAATTACTGTAATTCCAACATGACATCAAATCATTACGCTCAAAGATGTAACCATAACAACAGTGATATAATAAAAAGGAAAGCTAAAATGTTTGTTTTTTTCAAGAGTTTTTTCATGCTTAGTCTGGTTAATTTTCACCAAATCTTGGGCTTCTTCTCATGTCCAAACTTTGGCATCTCACCCAGACTGGGGTTTCATTCTGGCTCCTGGGTTCCTTACCCACTGTGGAGCTTTTAAATTATGCTGAGCTGCCTACTCAACTTTCTGCTAAAGTGAGGCTTTTAATCCAACTTGGCCCTTTCACCAAGCTTATCCATCCTGGATTTCTTGTATAACATTCATCATCAAAGTTCTAATCCAATCTGAGCGATATTTTCCAGTGTCTGGATTCTTACACCTAACATTGGACCTTGGGTTTCTTGCCAAATATGAGGGTCCTTACACAACTATTGATTTTTTTACCCAACTTGAAGGTTCATCTTCATCAAATGTTGGTGTTTTTTCAAAGGTTGCTTGGGTTCTTACCTAGCGTTGTAGTTTCTCTCCAACCTAGAACTTGGTGGTATCAAAATGTTTCATGACTAGGCTCTGTTTACAAGAAAGTACTTTATTTATCTATGTTTACATGCTATCACCTTCAAAATGGTCCCCTTGGTGGCAAAAGGAAGACTTTTGAGCTGGGCCTTCATCTATGGAAAGAGAGTGAAATCCAAAATCTGGCGGGTGGGGTGGGGAAGTGAGATCATGCGGAATATTCTTCGTCAATATAAGTTGCTGAAATAGTTTCCACATTTTCAGGGGTTGAACTCGTTGAAGGTTTTCCTGATCCCACGTCATGTTCTTCCGCTTTTGAACCACGCGGAACTCACAACCCCCTCACACGCCATATGTCAAACGTATGTCATGTAAAACGTCTCTGTAGCAGATTTGTGCAGTTTCATGCAGAATTTCACGTTTGCCCTTTGTTCTTACTGTCCATGATGAAACCGCAAACGTGGTAATGCATGTGGTCAGAACAGCAGCATTTAGTACCATTAGTCCTCGAAACCTTTTGATACCAACACAACTCAAGGCTATTTACCCAAACTGCAGTTCATAGCCAACCTGAGGTTTCTGTCCAACACAGAGGATCTTTATCCAAAACTTCTTACCGCCCTTACTTTCTTTTAAAAAATGTAAAACTAAATTTTTGGTTTGCTTTCTACTCAGGACATCATGTCTAACATTGCCCTTTTTTGTTTAAAGAAGCCTAAAATGGATATTTCAATTACTTTAGGCAAAAAACTAGGTACTCAATTGTGTATATTGAGTATACACAAGCTCAGCCTGGCTTTTTAATGCTATGCATTAAGTACTGGACTTTTTTAAGTCTGTTGTTGTTTTGGAATCTGTGAAAGCTGATGAAACGACACCATCATACATGCAGACCAACAATGCCAAAGACAACCTGTGCAACACATACCCGTACTCGCATGCCAGCCAGGAACTCATAGGCTACATGGTGAGCTGCGGGTTGTGTCGCAGATAGAATCTTGAACATGAATGAAAATATTTCTGACAATAAATAATACATGAACTGTGGGAAAACAACTTGATCTGCTGAGTCGCATTTCTGTGTGAGAGACAGTGTGTGTTTGTGTGTAACTGATTTTGCTGTGTGTACTGATGAGATTATTATTGGTTCCTGGCAGATCGCTGTAATTTGATGTTGCATTTTTATGATGTAATTAAATCTAGCCAATTAAACAGAAGACATTCAGGTTTTAAATATACACCATTTAAACAAATAACCACACAATTCTGAACATGGCAGCATGACTGAATATTTCTACACTCTTTTTTATTTTCTGTATATTGTATTACAGGAAGTGATACCTTATTGATTAAGGTGCTGGGTGCCTGATCGGAAGGTTGGAGGTTCAAGCCCCAGTATTGCCAAGCTGCAATTATTGTGCCCTTGAGCAAGGCCCTTAACCCTCTGTGCTTCAGAGGGTCTGTATCATTGCAGACCCCGGCTTTATAACATTGCTGGGAAACTCAACAGAAGAATTTCACTGTGCTGCAATCTTCTTATTTAGTGTATACTTCAGGATAACATATATAAGAATCTCACTGTTTCCTTTCTTTGTTTTTACACATTGACAGTCTGCATGGTAGCATGCACTAAAAAGTCAACGTGTTTTTGCCGGACATTTCAAGGTCAGCATTCTGCGGAGATTGTTTGTGCTTAGCTCACCGCATGTGTCTGCACTTTCAGTCTGGGGGAAAAAAAAAAAAGCACTGAGCAAATCAAGTGCCAGGGAGTGCAAAATCTTTTTTCTGCTGGAAAAAAAGTGTGAATTCTAGTGTGTGTGTGTGTGTGTGTGTGTGTGTGTGTGTGTGTGTGTGTGTGTGTGTGTGTGTGTGTGTGTGTGAGACAGATAGAATCATCATTTCACTAAACACGCTGGGTATACACTGAGCACACATTCCCATTTATTATTACTGTATTTAGTTTATTTATTTGATCCTATTGTACATAATTATTGTACCCCTATCATTATTATAATTATTATAATTATACCTACCTTGCATTTTGTTTTTATTTAATTTTATTTGATTCAATTATATTTTGATTGAATATAATTTAATTATATTTATTAAATTTCATTCTTACTTTTTATTTTTACATTTTTTATTTTTTTTTATTTTTATATTTTATTCATGTATTAATTTTTTTTATTCTATAATATTACATAATATATTTATAATGTATTGTATATAATATTCATAATAATTATGATATAATATTACATAATATTTCATAATAATATGTATTATGTTTAATAAAACATAATTTTACCTCATTTACAGAATTGGGATCAGCAGAGTGATGAGAAAAGTAGGCAGGAGTACAAGGAGATGTGGCAGCAGGTAAAGAGGGATGTGGCAAAAGCCAAGGAAAAGGCATATGAGGAGCTGTAGGAGAAGTTGAGTAAGGAAGGACAAAAGGATTTGTACCGATTAGCCAGGCAGAGGAACCGAGCTGGGAAGGATGTGCTACAAGTTAGAGCAATAAAGGATGGAGATGGAAATGTGTTGTGAAGTGAGAGCAGCGATTAAGAGGATGAAGAGTGGAAAGTCGGTTGGACCAGATGACATACCGGTAGAAGCATGGAGATGTTTAGGAGAGATGCAGTGGAGTTTTTAACCAGATTGTTTAACAAGATTTTGGAATGGAGAAGGAGTGTGCTGGTACTGTTTTTTAACAATAAGGGAGATGTGCAGACCTGCAGTAACTACAGGGGAATTAAGTTGATCAGTCACACCATGAAGTTATGGGAAAGAGTAGTGGAAGCCAGGCTGAGAGAAGAGGTGACCATCTGTGAGCAACAGTATGGTTTCATGCCGAGGAAGAGCACCACAGAAGCATTTTTTGCTTTGAGAATGATAATGAAGAAGTATAGAGAAGGTCAAAATGAGTTGCATTGTGTGTTTGTGGATTTAGAGAAAGCATACGACAGGGTGGAGAGAGAAGTTGTGGTATTGTATGAGGAAGTCAGGTATGTCAGAGAAGTATGTGAGGGTGGTGCAGGACATGTATGAGGACAGTGTGACAGCAGTGAAGTGTGCAGTAGGAATGACAGACTGGTATAAGGTGGAGGTTGGACTGCATCAAGGATCGGCTCTAAACCCTTTCCTGTTTGCAGTGGTGATGGACAGGTTGATGGACGAGGTCAGATAGGAGTCTCCATAGACTATGATGTTTGCGGATGATATTGTGATTTGTGGTGAGAGGAGAGAGCATGTTGAGAAGAGCTTGGAAAGGAGGAGGTATGCGCTGGAGAGAAGGGGAATGAAAGTCAGTAGGAGTAAGACATGTCAGAGTACATGTGTGTGAATAAGAGGGAGAGCTCTGGAGTGGTGTGGTTGGAGGGAGAAGAGGAGAAGAAGGTGGAGGAGTTCAGGTACCTGGGGTCAACAGTGCAAAGTAATGGAGAGTGTGTTAGAGAAGTGAAAAAAAAAGTGCAGGCAGGGTGGAGTGGGTGGAGAAGAGTGATAGCAGGAGTGATTTGTTATAGAAAAGTATCTGCAAGAGTGAAAAGGGAAAGTTTATAGGACTGTGGTGAGACCTGAGATGTTGTATGGTTCAGAGACAGTGGCACTGAGTAAAAGACAGGAGGTGGAGCTGAAGGTTTTTGTTGGGAGTGACGATGGACAGGATTAGAAACTTCTGAAATCTCAGACTGAAATCCTTTTTCAGGATTTCAGCCTGAAAAAGGTCAAGGGTCATACCTCATTACTGCCAGTCTTGATATTATCATTGAGTGTATAAATTAGTGAGCAGCTCAGGAAATACTCTTTGCTCTCTTCTGTGTTCCACCCGAGAAGATAATTAAATCTCTCAGGTCTTCCACGGCTCCCTACTACATCCCCAAGAATGGTAGAATGATTAAAGATATCCTTGCATGCACAGAGACACACACACACACACACACACACACACACACACACACACACACACACACACACACACACACACACACACACACACACACACACACACACACTCACAGGCTTGAGACTGCCTGAAAACCTCCCATGTTATAAAATACTCATTAACAAATGTTTAACAAAGGGTCATGTTCAGCATGTTTGCGAGTGGCGTCCACATTAACATTAGCATTTACAAATATATATATTTTTTTTTCTGACGCCTTTTAGTTGTCACACCACTGACATTTCATGAAGCTTTTACTTAGCAATTTATCACGACATCAGAGGTAAATGTTTCCACTGGCATTCTGTGTTTACATTCTCTCTCTCTCTCTCTCTCTCTCTCTCTCTCTCTCTCTCTCTCTCTCTCTCTCTCTCTCTCTCTCACACTTACTCCTGGAGTACCAGTGATTCTGTCCCCTTCCAGACCTGGGAGTATTTTTTTCAATTGGAGACCACTTACTGTATCTAAGGATGGTTCTACATGAAGAGCCTAAAGCTCCATGAAGTTACTGAGCAACGTTATGGATAGATTTGGATTGGAATTAATATCAACAGCCTGCTACCATGGCTCAGGACCACAGGTTGCATGAACCGTGTTGCATTTAAGCACAGAACAGTACACCTCAACATTGGTGGCACTGTAATGAATGGACATTCACAGCCACCCAGATAAAGATGGGTTCCCTTTAGAGCCTGGTTCCTTTCAAGGTTTCCCCCTCATGCCATCTCAAGTAGATTTTTTGTTGCCTCTGGCTTATTCATTAAGGACAAAATTATAAGGAACACACTTATAGGCAATAAACGTACGCATTCTTTTATACAACCTTATAACCTTGTTATCTCTGTGCAGCTGCTTTGAGATAACGTGGACTGTTAAAAGCACTCTACGAATAAAAATGAATTAAATAAATTGAATTTGCCATGACTGCATTTGCCATGAACTGTTTTTGCATTCACATCCATAAGTAAATAGTTGATAACTTTAACAGGTGATGAAATTGTAATGAATGGATTTTCTGTGTCACCCAGATGAGGACGTGTCTGGTTCTTCTCAAGGTTTCTTCCCAATCTTTTTTTTTGAAACATTGGCTATTGATAAAAGATTTGTTGCTATATAAATTTAATTTAATTGAATCAAATTTTGTGTAAGCGCTACACAATGTTTAGTTAAACATGCTGGTTAACTAAACCTAATAATAAGCTAGTTTCTACTCAGCGTTTTACATTTCATGCAGGTACACAAACACATTACATATCGGCACACAATTATGAAAGAACTCCTACAGGGCAATCTAAAAAAAATCAGTGCACACAGTGGTGTTACTCTTATCACAAGAGAGTTTTATTTTTGTAGCTGCACAAAGCAGTCACAAAGGAGACTTTTCTTCCTGCCTGGCGGCTCTACCCTCAGGATTCTTCTACCAATATACCCCTTGTTCCTCCTCTGCACATGACCGAACCATCTCAATCAAAACTCACTCACCCTGTCTCCAAAACAACCAACCTATGCACTCCCTGTAATAAACTCATTTCTAATCCCTCGACACTTCCGATGAAAATTGCAGCATCTTCAACTCTGCTATCTCCAGCGCCACCTCCTGTCATTTGTCTCCTATTATATTGTCAGTGCAACTCCATCTCCTGTCTTTATGTCAATGCTTATGCAATTGTAATTCTTCTCCTATTAGGGGTCACCACAGTGGATCATCCGTCTCCATACCCCTCTGTCCTCTACATCTGCCCCTTTCAAACCAACTACCTGCATGTCTTCCCTCACCACATCCATAAACCTCCTCCTTGGTCTTCCTCTTTTCCTCCTTCCTGGTGGCTCCATCCTCAGCATTCTCCTCCCGATATATACCCCATGTCCCTCCTCTGCACATGTCCAAACCATCTCAATCTCACCTCCCTCACCTTGTCTCCAAAACGTCCTACATGCGCTGTCCCTCTAGTAAACTAATTTCTAATCCTGTCCATCGTCGTCACTCCCAACGAAAACCTCAACATTTTATACAATTGTAATTACATAGATAATTTAAGAAATGAACATAGTGGAGCAGAACTGCATGATGATGATGATGATGATGATGACGACTTTTCATATACAGTGAGGAAAATAAGTATTTGAACACTCTGCTATTTTGCAAGTTCTCCCACTTAGAAATCATGGAGGGGTCTGAAATTGTCATCGTAGGTGCATGTCCACTGTGAGAGACATAATCTAAAAAAAAAAATCCAGAAATCACAATGTATGATTTTTTAACAATTTATTTGTATGATACAGCTGCAAATAAGTATTTGAACACCTGTCTATCAGCTAGAATTCTGACCCTCAAAGACCTGTTAGTCTGCCTTTAAAATGTCCACCTCCACTACATTTATTATCCTAAATTAGATGCACCTGTTTGAGGTTGTTAGCTGCATAAAGACACCTGTCCACCCCATACAATCAGTAAGAATCCAACTACTAATATGGCCAAGACCAAAGAGCTGTCCAAAGACACTAGAGACAAAATTGTACACCTCCACAAGGCTGGAAAGGGCTACGGGGAAATTGCCAAGCAGCTTGGTGAAAAAAGGTCCACTGTTGGAGCAATCATTAGAAAATGGAAGAAGCTAAACATGACTGTCAATCTCCCTCGGACTGGGGCTCCATGCAAGATCTCACCTCGTGGGGTCTCAATGATTCTAAGGAAAGTGAGAAATCAGCCCAGAACTACACGGGAGGAGCTGGTCAATGACCTGAAAAGAGCTGGGACCACCGTTTCAAGGTTACTGTTGGTAATACACTAAGACGTCATGGTTTGAAATCATGCATGGCACGGAAGGTTCCCTGTTAAAACCAGCACATGTCCAGGCACGTCTTAAGTTTGCCAATGACCATTTGGATGATCCAGAGAAGTCATGGGAGAAAGTCATGTGGTCAGATGAGACCAAAATAGAACTTTTGGGTCATAATTCCACTAAACGTGTTTGAAGGAAGAAGACTGATGAGTACCTTTCCAAGAACACCATCCCTACTGTGAAGCATGGGGGTGGTAGCATCATGCTTTGGGGGTGTTTTTCTGCACATGGGGCAGGGCGACTGCACTGTATTAAGGAGAGGATGACCAGGGCCATGTATTGTGAGATTTTGGGGAACAACCTCCTTCCCTCATTTAAAGCATTGAAGATGGGTCGAGGCTGGGTCTTCCAACATGACAATGACCCGAAGCACACATCCAGGATAACCAGGGAGTGGCTCTGTAAGAAGCATATCAAGGTTCTGGTGTGGCCTAGCCAGTCTCCAGACCTAAACCCAATAGAGAATCTTTGAAGGGAGCTCAAACTCCGTGTTTCTCAGTGACAGGCCAGAAACCTGACTGATCTAGAGAAGATCTGTGTGGAGGAGTGGGCCAAAATCCCTCCTGCAGTGTGTGCAAACCTGGTGAAAAACTACAGGAAACGTTTGACCTCTGTAATTGCAAACAAACAAATATTAACAATGACTTTCTCAGGTGTTCAAATACTTATTTGCAGCTGTATCATACAAATAAATAGTAAAAAAAATCATACATTGTGATTTCTGGATTTTTTTTTTAGATTATGTCTCTCACAGTGGACATGCACCTACGATGACAATTTCAGACCCCTGCATGATTTTTAAGTGGGAGAACTTGCAAAATAGCAGAGTGTTCAAATACTTATTTTCCTCACTGTATGTAAAAGCACAGAAAGTTCTATATTTACTCTATATGGCAGACCCCCTTATGCAGAGCAACTTACAATGATCTCATTCATAGAACTGAGCAGCTTTGGGGATGAGGGCTTTGCTCAGGGGCCCAGCAGTAGCAACTTGGTGTAGCTGGGATTTGAACTCATAACCTTTGGATACAAAGTCCAATGCCATTACCACTAAGCTACCACCTCCCCATTGTTTATGATCTGAGACAAGCCCTTATGCTTTGGTGACCTTCTCTCTCTCTCTCTCTCTCTCACACACACACACACACACACACACACACACACACACACACACACACACACACACACACACACACACACACACACACACAAACACTTTGATTCTTGTTCTCTGTCAAGATTTACAGGTTATTCCAGGCATCTGATAAGACACCAGTACCAGAACAATGCCAGGCTCATCTTCATGCTTCTTTTTGAGCTTCAATCACTCGCTGTTGCTGATGACAACCCCAACACAGATACCCTAAAGATTGCTTTAAAATTGTTATGAATGGTCCCACTAGATAGTTTAATAGCTAAGGCATCAAGGAAAAAAATTGTCTCAATAAACTTTCCAGTGGCATTGACCAAAAGAGTTAAAGGTGCTGTGATTTTTTTCTTTGGGAGTGATGAGGATTGCAAGAGGTAGGACAGGAGATTGAGATGGTTTGGTCATGTGCAGAGGCGGGACATGGGGTATATGGTTAGAAGAATGCTGAGGGTGGAACAGCCAAGAAGGAGGAAAAGAGGAAGGCCAAAGAGGAGAAGAAGAAGAAGAAGAAAACTTTGCAGTGTTCACTTTAATACTGTTGATCATTTAAAATGTGCTACTATATTTACAAGAGACCCCAATGTTAAAATAGTTTACTTATGACAGGCACTTGTGACATAACTACACAATCAGAAGGTTCTCTTTTAAAATCTGGTTCCTTTCAAAGTTTCTTCCACATGTCACTCTATGAAGATTTACCTCACCGTGCTACCTTTGACATGCTCTTTAGGGTCTTACATCTAGCTAAGATTTGCTTCAAACTACTTCTTGTCTGTCAGGTGGAACTGTAACTCGGACTCCATTTCCCAGCAAAGACCGTGACCTTCAAACATGGCCGCCATATCCTCCATTTCCCACAGTGTACATTGATTGCAATTACTTATCACACAGTTACTGATTGAGCACACTTGTGCTCAATTGCACACACACACACACACACACACACACACACACACCTTTGAACCTGTCTTATCATTTTTATTTTGCATCAGCTTTTCATTAAAGCTGCTCAAACTTGCATTTGCCTCTTTTGAACTCTTGAACACTCAGTGATAGTCATATCAGTGTCATATCAGTTCACCAAGGAACCACAAAAAAACAGCCTGCTTTTTACAGCCTAAGTTCTGTCCTACTCCTTCTATACACGCAAATTAACATCTCCTCATAGGAAAGGACCATGTCCACATGTACGCACAGTTTTTTAATCATTCAATTTATCGCTTTGAAGAACAATCTGAATAAGGAACTCAATTCTAAAGAAAGCCTCTATATCGCCCCAACACAATATGACAAGACATATGGTTCAATCCTTATCTAACTGGACATCATCGGGTTCATGTGCTAATGAATTCTATTTACGCTATAGTGCTCGATATGACCCTTAGGGAACTGTGTGGTATTTAGCTCGGTTTATTCCTACTACCTACAGTATGTAAGGGCACTTCTCAGGGCAGGAGGTAATGGATTACATCACAAGGATATGACATGGGTCAATAGTAGACGATAAAAGACAGGAAAGTATAGATACCGTGCACTTTGGTGTTCATGATACTCATGTCCACCTCACAAGGAATCTGCACCATCTAAAGGTCTAACAGGTCCATTTGTATGAACTTCATAATGATTTCCAACATTGGACTTTTGAGGATAAACAACATCTTGATCAATACACAAAAATAACATTGTACATATGCTGTTTCGCCATCATTTTTTTTAACAACGCATAGAGGTGAATCTATAAAGATCTCAGATGTTGAGCTAATTTATGAGTTGCTAAGGAGCTCCTGGTTCCACAACTCCAACTGACTGTATAAGACTGTAGAAAGGACATTAATCATAATCACACACTCCAGTACTCATGATATTTCTCACACTCCGGTGTTTGAATGATTTATAATTACAGTCTTGGTGTCACAGAATGAGGATGGGTTCCTTTTTTGAGTCTGGTTCCTCTCAAAGTTTCTTCCTATCTGATGGATTTTTTTCCCTCGCTTTAGTCGCCCCCGGCTTGCCCATCAGTGATAAATACACATATTTAAATATAAGTACATTTTGTTCTATAATTCTTACATTCTGTAAAGGTGTTTCAAGACAATGTCCATTGTGTAATGAATGGAATTCTCCTTGTGTACTGGTCCGATATAAAAAAAAAAACCCCTGCACGCTACTCACTATAGTCTTTATGTTATGCACTTTATGTCCAACAGGGAGAGATTTTGTGATTGAGTGAAAGGGAAAGAAGAGAGGCTTGGGTTTAAAGCTCAGGCCTTGCTGCAATGTGAGAAGCACTGCTGGTATTTTTAGAGTGGATTTAACTTCCCCGGCTCAGCCCCAAGCGTAGGAGCTTCTCTGCCCTCTCCCTTATTCTCCCCCCCCCCTCCCCATCCTTCCCTCCCCTCGTCCTCTATTGCACAGTCATCCCTTTGCAGGCTACGGGTAAATTACCGATTCCAAAGAGCATTTTTTCCCTGTGCACAAGGCCTAAAATCTAAATTTCAAAGCTGCCCCAGGGCATGAGCGCTTGATTTAAAGGCTGCAGGTGTGCCCTCCGCTGACATCACACTCCATTACTGGCAAAGAAAACAGACACCAGTTAATCTCTAGAGGCCCCTTTTTAACCAAATCAGTCCGAATGATATGTAGGCTTGCTTGTAATGTGTCAGCGAATGGGAGCCTTTACCTTATACTCTACAGCCACATCTAAAAAATTGAAACAGTTTTCATAATACACCGCATTGGGTGTATGAATCATTATTTTAATGCCTATAAAGTGAATTTACTGAAGGATAAGTTAATCCAATCAGGCCCTTTTGGATATAATAATCTATTTTTCCTCATACCCCACATTAAAGTATAGAGTCTGGGGACCACCAGGGGCTCATCAAGCTTCATCAGGGGATCTGTGATTATTTTTCATTTAGATACAGTAATGGAAAACAAACCTACCATTATCAAAGTTGTTTCATGTATTATTGCATTCTTGTTTGACTCACAGTTTGTTCCCTGAAGCAAATCAGATTACTTGACATCCCGCTACCTCTTAGTTCTCATCTGAGCCAGGCAAACACCTAACCCAGTATGACTTAATACAAATACACACCTGCATTTAGCCAATCGCATAATTTTATCAACGAGACGATTGTTGCTGCCGATGTTATACTTATTGTTGAAAGATTTATTTATTGTGCATTTACACTTTATGTAGTCGTGTGTACTGGTATGTGCTGCACCATGGTGTTGGAGAAACGACCATTTTGTTCAAACGTGTTACTGAAAATAAAGGAATAAATAACAAATAAAAATTCCATTCGACTTGACTTCTGAAGCCTATGCAGTTCACTATTATAGATTTTTATTTCATACCTAGGTGTCCTATCTGAATAAATCCTCCTCTTAATACCAGAAACCATCAATATTATACAGAAACACAGTATAACCGAGTGCTGCATCACAGGTGGTGTCTCCTACAGCGAGAATGAATGTCATTACTAAAACAGGAAACCCAATGAATCTCCTTTCACTGTAGCCACAGCTGCACTGCCCACTTTAATCATCTCTAACAGAAGCATCGATATTAACCTCATATAATGACCCCTGGTTTTCACCTGCATTTTGAAATGAAAGCAAATTTTCCTTTTAAAACAAATTCTATAGGAAATAAATTGCAAAAGTATAGACTTTTCGTGAAAAAGCTTATCAACTCTTTTGACCGACTTTTTCTCAACAATGTTCAGCTTTTCTTAAAAAAGTCTGTCTTGTAAACCAAATCAATTTCCTCTCCCTTGACATCCATTGTGGAATGAAAAAAAAAGGTATTAAATCGCCTTGAAAATATCTGAGCATGTGCAGTTTGCTACAGATAGGATTTGCAAACTCTGACTAGTGCTTTCTCTGACCATTCAATCAAAGAACATAAAAATGCAGATGTTTTTGTAAGTCTGATAGATGGCCCTGGTGTTACCAACTCAATATCTGAGTGGTTAAAGCAACAGCTTCTCATGTACATGTTGTATGCAATCATGTTAGAATCATGTTACATTTTGGATATTGTAGTGCACTGTATAGTGTGTTGAAGAAATGTCTACACACTCAGTAGTTGTTTATGTAAAAGTAAGCAAACTAATCTACATAATTCTCGTTACAGAAGCTATAAATGGCGTATATGCCAACTGTCTATATTGTAGTGGGCATATGGTGCAAAAAGAGTCGGGAAGTCAATATTTAAAGGTTTCAAAATAGACATATAGTGCACAATGTAGGATATAAAAGCTATTGGTGGAATCCTAAAAGAACACTACAATAAATCAATTGTGATAATTATGATTAATTTCATTGCTGTCATGATCTCATATAGAGATTGGGGAGGTTTGGGACACAGCCATATCCTGTATGATTTAAAGTCCCTTTGGGTTCAATAATAAAAAGAAAGAAAAGAAAAAATGATAACAATTTAGCATCAATATCAAATACATGCACAAGTAAAAGTGCTTTTATTGGGCTGTCAGATGGTAATGACATGCTCTCAGATTGAACCTAGTGTTATAAGGATGAGTGACGGCAGCACTTACGGATGTGCATGTCGACCTGACTTGCTCCTGTGAATAAAGTTCAAATGAGTTTTTATGTGTGAATTTCCCACTCTTATTTCCTTACAACAGATCACAAATAAATCACTGTTAATGTCTAATTTATCTAATGACTTTTAAACACTAGAGTGTTGAGTGTGGTTCAGGTCTGAGATCATCATTGACATCATTGTTCTACTCACTGAAAGGGCATTCTTTATAGTGACACTTACAAAAGTTAAAAAACTATACTGTAACGAATACAGTTTATGTTTAACACAGAGAGACAATGAGTGGAAAAAAACCCTAATTGGTTGAATCAATTAAAGGTTAATTGATGCCATTTAAACAAAAGATTTATCAGTGATCTATCTATCTATCTATCTATCTATCTATCTATCTATCTATCTATCTATCTATCTATCTATCTATCTATCTATCTATCTATCTATCTATCTGTCTGTCTGTCTGTCTGTCTGTCTGTCTGTCTGTCTGTCTGTCTGTCTGTCTGTCTGTCTGTCTATCTATCTATCTATCTATCTATCTATCTATCTATCCTACAAAATAGTAAATCAATCAACTAATTAATCAACAAACTGACTAACAAACTAATTAATTACCAATCAACAAATTGAACAAATGAATGAATGTATCAGAGTATGAATTTAGCAATTAACCAATCAGCCAACCAACCAAACAATAAATAAATAAATCATCTCACCAAAAAATCAATTAAACCAATTAATTATTTAGGTAATTGATGAGATACACAATAGAGCAAACAACATTTATAAAAAAAAAAATATATTTAATTTTAGCAACAAATAAAAAAAATAAAAAACATTTATATCGACATAAATTCAATTAGAATAAATACGTTGTCAATGTTTTTAAATAATATGGAATTAGCATTGAAATAAATCAAGTGAGCTGCAACACTCCAAAGAATTTTCACCTAATCTGGACTGGGTGTGGTGAATAAATGCAAAAAACAATTACATTTTCTGTGTGAATTCATTTTTTTATTATTATTATTTTTTAAAGTCAGATACATCGAGTATTATTACATGCATTTAGGTGCCTATAATTGGTGATGTTTATATAATAATGTAGACCATAGATATTTTTGAAAATATTGTAATATGATTGGACAGAGAAACCTCTGATGTTAATTATATATTTTTGTATTAATATTTCCTTTTAAATTCTAGCATCAGTGATTTTACAGCAGATAAGTCTCCTGGACATGTAATTCGTTTATATGGGCATCATGATCCAATAAATGAGAATTTGTTTATTTTTTTTGTTTGTTTCTAAGCTGTGATTTTAAATTCTATGAATTTCGCTGTTGAGTTGAGCTTTTGTTTGTGTGTATGTGTGTGTGTTTTAATTATATATGTTGTATAGCAGCTGTATATTCATCATTCTCAGACACGGTGGTTGCCCAACATTCATCACACCACATATTTATGACATTGCATTCATCATCACATCATGGTTGTGGATTTGTGTGTGTGTGTGTGTGTGTGTGTGTGTGTGTGTGTGTGTGTGTGTGTGTGTGTGTGTGTGTGTGTGTGTGTGTGTGTGTGTGTATTCAACTATGTTTCTCCATTTACTTCCCATTTTATTCCGAGCTACCTCTGACCTTGCATCTTCATGAATATTTCATAACCGCTCGACTGTGTTTCCCAAATACGCCAGCAGTCATTTCCGAAAAAAAAAAGACAAAAAAGAAAAAAAAAATAGACCTGGTCGATGTTGATGTAATAATTCAGCCATTCTGCTCAAACAATTCACAATAAATAAGCATCTGGTTACATCAGGCTTTTGTTTGTTTTTTTGTTTTTTACAATTGAAATACATAAAAATTTGACCACTTTTTTTTATTTTTATTCTCATTTATTGCTCATGGACATCTGTTGTTAGTGAGGTTTCCTTTTTGACCAACAGGTGTTCACAGCTGGATTTACCTACCAGGAAATTCCCCAAATCTGAAGCTTATTAGATCCAGGTTGGATGGCAGAACGTTAACTAAGAGTTTTAATAGTACCTCATAGCTCCAGGGTCCTGGTTTTAATCCTGATTTGGGGTTTTTGTCTTTATATCAGTGGAGGGCTTTCAGAGCCAGCAAAGCATTTTCTGCTGGTTTAAACTTAGAACCACTGACTATTTTAGTGTAGTCAGTGTGCAGATTGTACAGCAGTACAGATTTACTCTCAGATACAGATTTTCCTTTGAAAAATAACTCACCATACAGCCATTATTGTCGAGAAAACTGACAACAAAAGTGAGTGATAACAGCTGTTTGTTGCTTAACCATATGAAGACACATGTCCTATTCATCATGTTCATGTTTTTTTCTGCTTGACAGGACCATACACATTTGTGAGGGAAACATGGAGTCCAACATGTACTGTAGCATTCTGAAGCAGAACATGATGCCCTCCCTTCAGAAACTGACGTTTTCCAACATGAAAACACCCCAAACACACCACCAAGATGACAACTTCCTTGGCTGAAGATGAAGATGATGGAGTGGCCATGTATATCTCCAGACCTGAACATTATTGAGCACCTGTGGGGCATCCTCCAAAAAGAAGGTGGAGAAGCACCATGTGTTTAAAATCCAGCAGCTCTGGTGAATTTCATGCCCAGGAAAAAATATAAAGGCAGTGCTACATAACAATGGTGCACACACAAAATATTGACACTTTTGACACAGTTTTGACATGTTCACGTAGGGTGTACTCACTTTTGTTGCCAGTTATTCAGACAATAATGGATGTATGTTGCGTTATTTTCAGAGGACAGTAAATCTGTATTGATATACGATCTGCACATTGACTACACTAAAATATATCCAAGTTTAATTTCTAGAGTATTGTCCCTGGAGAAGATATACTGGAATGGTTGCTGAAATGTGAGGGGTGTACTCACTTTTGTGAGATACTGAACTGCATATTCCTGTCTTGCACCTGGTGTTCATGAAAGTGTCCACCATAACTCCAAATGATTCAAAGCAGTTACCAAAAGTAAGTGAATGAATGAATAAAAAAAAATTCTCTACATTTGATTAAGTCTCAGAGCATGGCACTACAATTTGTCCTATTTCCAATGTGAAGTTTTTTGTAAAGTCCATTTTAAAGCCACAGATTTATTCCTTATATCCCTATCTTTATCATTTCCTGTATTAAAAAAAGCACCATCCTTTGTGTATGAAATATGCTATACAAGTACATTTGCTTTGGTATTTGACTGAAGCATTGTGAGAGCCAGATTAGATAACAAAATACAGCCCAGATGATTCACAAGGTGTGGTGTAAATCTATGCTGAGTCCACTTCTCAAGTGTAAATCAGCTCGAATATCTTCTGCATCTGCCTCATTTTTCCTTTCCAACCTTCACAGCGCTGAGCAAACTCCTAGAGGTTGTTTACTGAGTTGATCTTATCGTTAGATATAGAGGAGAAATATATTAATGTCCCTGAGGTTTATTTTTTCTTGAGTGCTATATTACTAATCAAGTTCTTCTCAGCACCAAACTACATAGTGTCCATCCATACAGGCCATTGTTCATGCTCATTATTATATCAGCTGTTATGTTGTGATCATGCAATCATCTCTGCATGATACATCAGGGGTCACCAAACGTTTTTCTGTGAGAGGCACAAAATTGTTCCTTTCTTTATTGGGGGCCTGGTCGGTCTGTACCCGAAAATTACATGGGCCTAAGTGACTAACAGTATTATTGTGGAAATTTTATTATGATTTTAAATGTATTTAAAATGCATTTAATGCTAAATTAGTTTATTATTTGTTATGCACTGTACAGACAAATTATCATATATACAGTAGCCTATTAAAAGAGCATTATTTCTATCATCATGACCTTTTTTAAAATCAAAACATTTATTTACTTATGCATATGCATGTGGATGTTGGGTGGATCTAACATATAATTTGGCTGTGTTAAGAACTGGACTAGATAACGTCCAATACCGATATCTATCATATTTGCCGATAACCAATTAATCAAATTATAGTTTTTAAAATGGATACTGAATAAAAAACCCAAACACTCCATGTAAAATAGTACTGAACTTTATTACAACAGAAAAACACTTGATCATGAAAATGTGCTAAATAAAAATAAATATGAATTTATTGATTGTAAAAAGAATTCTTTAATTATTCAGGTATAAATAATAAAAATGCACCCAACTATCAGTGCAAATACAGATATGATACACATATTGTATATTTTAAATTACATTTGTAAAATATGTCTCATTGTTCAGAGGGCTTGTTTTAAGAGGTAGGTCCTTAGTTTGGGCACCCATGTGTTACATGCTCAATATTTCTCCATCAGATCCTTTCATTCCTACTTACTATTCCTTCATTCGCTGAGAATTCATTCACTACTCAGCCATCTTTACTAGTGTCTTTACTGTCCTTGCAAAAATTGTCCAACCTGCTCACTTTTATCTAGACTGGTCCACTGGTCTTCTTTCTATCCTTCTATCTAAACTAATCTACTCACCTGCTCACTATCCCTCCATCAACCCCCTTCTACTGGTTCCCTGTCCCTCCACATACTGTATACCCTGCATCGAATGGCAATCATTTCCTCTCAATTCATAATCAACCTTCTCTTTTTCTATGTATCCAACTTATTCTACCAGCCCAATCGCTCTCCCCATCCATCCCTCCATCCAGCCATCCATGTTCCACTCTCCACTACATGCTTACTAGACCTCTATCTTCCTCTACTTGCTATCTAACTTTTTATATACCCCTTGTTCATCTTTCAAGTCATTCCGCTCTACTGGAATACCTCCATCTTCTTATCTCAGCCACTGTCCAACCTCCTCTACAGGGTCTGCTTAGTATTCCTCCATCCAAGCTACTGTACTAGTCTTCTACACTAGTCTAACCCTCATTTCATCCTCATCGTGCAGCTTACCCTTCTGTCCATATCTATCTTCTCTATACGTCTCTATTCTCCCTATCCTATCTTTCCTTCAGCCTACTCACTAACTATTCCTCTTGTTTCAAGAAATAAATATCCTTCCATTCATGCTTATCTGCCAGATCACTGTCTACTTGTCATTCTTGTGTCTCCTCCATCAGCTCCCTATCCATCCATACAGCCTTTTCTACCTGCCTTCTCACTATTCTGACATTTTCTTTTCTAACCTTCTTGCTTACTTACTTTCTTCAATCATTTGCCCCTTCAGTTTTCATAATCTTTCAGTCCATCCTCATTTACCTGCTTCCTGTTGCTCATTCCATTTATCTTCAAATAATTGGCCTTCAACTATTGGCTTTATTACTATCCATCTATCCATCTATCTATCCATCTATCTATCTATCTATCCATCCATCCATCCATCCATCCATCCATCCATCCATCCATCCATTCATCCATTCATTCATTCATTCATTCATTCATTCATTCATTCATTAATCCATCCAGTCTCTGACCAATGTCCTATCTCTTTCAAATCTTCATCTACCAGATTTTTCCAGCCTGACCTCTATTCCCCCATCCATCTAATCACCTCCACAAGTGTTTTTTTTCTATTGCTTTCATGCTTTTTATTTACCTCTCTTTATCTTTAGTGGTGCAATTACTAACCTATTAAAACTCCTCTATCTGCTCATCTTCTATCCATCCATCTATCCGTATCCATCCATCTATCCATCCATCCATGCATCCATCCATCCATCCATCCATCCATCCATCCATCCATCCATCCCCCACTTCTGTCCTTCTATCTTATTACTATCCTTGTCATCTGTCACTTTTCACTGTCTCTATATTTTTCCATTGTATTCATTCACTGTTATGACTCAAAGCACATTTTGGAATTCATTCATTCGAATCACTTAAAAGAAAGCAGAGAAAGCTTTTATACAACTCTACATCTCTAGTGTAAAAAAAAAAAAAGGCAAAACAGAATAAGAAAAAATGCTGTTCTTTATACTCCCTTATTAATTTCCATCTTTCTCCTCCTTTTTCTTGTATTTACAGAGGAACCCTAGTATGTATCCTGCATTGCTTTTCAAGCAATTGTGCTCAGACATCTGTGATGCATTGCTGTAAACAAAAAAAGCCCAGCTTGGGAAAACAATGCAAGAACAAGCAGCTGATTTGACCTCCAGGAGCTGAGGGCAAACACTAATTATAGCAGAAATAAATGAATTAATTAATCAATAAATCAATCAAACAAAGAATACATTAATCAATAGTTAGGTGTGGATATGTATGCATATACTGTATTTTAGAATATGGAAGCATCTTTATTTGTATGTATGTTGAAATATTAAAAAAATGATAAGACAAAGCAAGAATTTGGCGTTTCCACTTCACGACTTAATAGGGTTGGCGAGTTAACCGAGGTCGAGATAAGTGGGTTCGACTCTACTTATATATGTACTTATATTAATATATATATATATATATATATATATATATATATATATATATATATATATATATATATATATATATATATACAGGATCATATAAGTATATATATATATATATATATATATATATATATATATATATATATATATATATATATATATATATATATATACTTCTATGTTAAAATTACTAGGAAATTTTCTATTCTACATGGTTCTTCTCAAGATTCTTTCCTCATGATGTCTCATGGACTTTCCCCATGATGTTTAATGGATTGTTCCATGACACTGTATCTCCACAACCAAATGTTTATAAACTTCTCTGTAACTTTAGGTATAATAAAATTAAACAAAAAAAAAATTGTTTTCTTGACTATCGATCTAGTTAGACATTTTTTTAACAAATGTAGAAATATCAATAAATCTTAACCAGTTAAATATTGCTGTTACTACACACAGAGGGAGTTTACTGTAGTTTTCAGGCTAAAACGTCCAAATCAACAGTGTTAGCCTCTTGTTAAGGTAGCTTTCAAAATGAACTTTATTGAAACCAAGAATTCACTTATTTATTCAGAACAAACTCTGATCATACTATATATAATTTGTTGTGTACTACCAGCTATATAATTAACACATACAATACAAAGACATTAAATTACAAAAATAAATAAAACCCAGAGTAAGGGTACAGTCACTATGCATCACATTTGTGACTCTTGCTTCTTTACTAGCATTTATTGTTTCCAGTGGCGAGCCGTGCATTTGATACCTGGGCCGTCAGTGGGGACTTAATCCACCTCTTAATACCACCACTATCACGTCACAATTATAGAAACCATCAATACTATACAAAAACGCAAAGAACATCGTGTGGCATTACAGAGAGAGAGAGGCATTTCACATATGGAGGGTGAATACCATTTTACTAAAGCAAGAAACCCAGTTAAGACTCCAAACCTCCACACTACCACCCCAACTGTGCACCTACATCATCTGGAGCAGTTCAGAATCAATATTTGTCTAATAACATGACAAAAACATAAATATTTTACTAAAATACAACCTGTTCACCAGAGATGCAGACTCATAATTTGCAGCGCCCCTCAGAGGCTGTAATCCAGTGGTACCGCTCGTATTCACTGGTCTGGAAGTGGAGAACAAACACTTTCCCAGGCTGAGACACGCTAGCTAGCTTCAGGGTTGTCTGACCTCCTCACGATGTCTAGCTTTTCTTCAAAATGAATTTTTAAGTATATCTGAGACCAAATACATTTCTCTTCCTCCGTAGGCATAAAAAAAAGTATAAATCTAATGTATTAATGTGTGCAGAGCTACACACGTGTTTTGACAGTTGAACTTGGCTGTAACAGTTTCCCTCTGACCAACCAATCAGAGGACGGAAAAATGCTGACACTATTCTGGGCCAGCTAGCTGCCCTGTGAGGTGGATTTTAAATCTGATTGTTTAAAGAAACAGACTAATTACTTTTAGAGACTAAAGTAAAAAGGTCAGCAGTACTGACTTTGAAGGCTCTGGACAGATTAGATTGACATGGCAGCACATAGAGGCTGAAATCTGATTGGACAGAAAATCTAACATCCACATACACGTACTGGAAGCAGTGCAGCCAAGAGAAACACTACAAAATGAAGAGAATAAACTGTTGGGAATAAATTAATAAAATTTCATGGAACAAATATAAGAATTTAGGTTGTAAATGTAGGTCAGTGCTTCTGATAGTGTTTAGGTCAGCAGAGAAGGCTTTTCCCTGACCGCCCACCACTGCTTGTCTCCTGGCTGATAAAACACTTATTTAATGGAGAAAAGCTTGTGTACACCTGATCATAAGAGTTGAATTTCCATTTTGAACATGCCTTTCCACATTCAGTTCCCATTCGATGTTATAATATACTCCAATCTTTTGGGAAGATATTCTAAAAGGGTGTTAGTAAAAAGTCAGGTACTATTTAAGGTGAAGTTGAGGAGCCTTTGGAGCCCTTGAGTGCAATCAGGCTTTTTGTTCCAGCATAACAATATCCCTGTGCACAAAGTCAACTTCATTAAGATATGGTGTACGTTAGGTTTCCTAGTTCAAGTAAAGAGAATATTTTATGCTCCTGTATCCAAAGACATCCCATATAATTGTGTGCCTTAAAATGTGTGGTAACGATTTTGAGAAAAACCAGGAATGGTTGGAAAATATACTTTTGCTCATATAGTAAATGTGAAAAATGCAGGTCCAGTGATGATAACATCCACAGTAACCATGCTTATTATTACACCATGCTGCTTGAATGTAAGTGAACACAAGCTCACAGTTATCTTTATTCCCGTCAGCTGAGGGTTCTTGTGCTATTAAGAACCTCTGATATTAATTCCACATTCTTCCGAGTCGAGCAATTGTGCTGTCAATGAACAATGGGGTTCACGAAGAAGAGGAAAAAGAAAAGGCCGTCTGGGAGATGGAGCATGCGGTGTGTGTGTGTGTGTGTGTGTGTGTGTGTGTGTGTGTGTGTAATATTTTTGCTGTGACAAATAAAGACCCATATCTCCTCTGTGCTCTATTTGCTACTTCTTCCATATATCAGCAGTAAATCCCACTGAATCATAACAGTATGTATGGGAGCGAAATTCAGGATTTGTGATGTCAAACGAGAATTTTGGAATCAGGGGCTTTATTAAATATGCTTAAGAATACCCTCTCAGTGCTCTTATTGACATTCTTTACATCAAAAGTGTCTATTTACAGCAGACGTGTACACGAGTGTATTGTACAGGAGTGTATACAGAGATTTAGATTAAAGGATGTGTAGGATTGTGTAAAGAAATGCGTTTATAAGTGCATATAGAAGTGTGTGTACAGGAGTGTGTATACTGGTGTGTGCAAACAGGGGTGTGTATATGAGTGTATACAGAAGTGTGCATACAGGAGTGTGTGCAGATGTGTGTATGGGAATGTGCATACTAAAGTGTGTATAGGACTGTGTGCTTATAATAGTGTGAAGGTGTGTGTGCAGTAGTGTGAATAGGATTGTGTATATGGGTGTGTAATTGGTGTGTATATTAGAATATATAGAAGTGTGTGTAAGAAGTGTGTACAACTCTGTAATACTGTAGTTATTTCTAAAACAATGGCAAAAGAACAATGGTTGACATTTCTTTTTTTCCAGCTTGGTCTCAGTCGATATTAAGAAGCACAATCCAGAAAATTCATTATATGAAAACTGATGTTTTGATTCAAATATAAAAATAAAATTCGATTTATTTTTTTAGTCATGCAATTTAACTTCAAAACTCGGTTTACTCTGTTTCTCGTCACATCAAATTCCCTTAATCTGAGCTGATCAAGTGATAGAACGAGCCCTTAAAACGGAAAAATAAGGAGGACTGCTGAGGCAAACTTGACAAGGGTGTGTTTAAGGCAGTGCTGGAACACAGCCAAAGCTGTGCAAAGCTGCAATGATCAGCCATTGTGTCTAAAATTCAATTCATTTCATTTTTATATGTATAGCGCTTTTACCAATAGACATTGTCCCAAAGCAGCTTTACACAGATAATGCGTGATAAAGAATGAAGTAGATGATCTTTATAAGTGTATGTTTGTTCCTAATGAGCGAACCAGAGGTGACTGTGGAAAAGAAAAAACTCCCTGAGATGACATAAAGAAGAAACCTTGAGAGAAATCAGACTCAAGAGGAAACCCGTCCTCATCTGGGTTACACCGAATGTCCATTTATTACAGCTAAACGATGTTGAAGTGTGCAGTGATGGTGATCAAATGCAAACTGTAGTCCTGAGTCAGTGTAGCAGACTGCTGACATTAACTACAGTCCAAATTTATCGTTAAAGCTCAATTCAATTCAATTCAATTCAATTCATTTTTATTTGTATAGCGCTTTTAACAATGAACATTGTCTCAAAGCAGTTTTACACAGATAATGTGGTGATTAAACGTAAATATGTTCTTTGTAAGTATGTTTGTCCCTGATGAGCAACTGTGGCAAGGAAAAACTCCCCGAGATGGCATAAGAAAGAAACCTTGAGAGGAACCAGACTCAAGAGGGAACCCATCCTCATCTGGGTTGCACCGAATGTCCATTTGAAGCAGAAAGCTCCTGTGTTACTTTTCATGGATCCCCAGGCCATTGATAAGAAACCATCACCAGCTGCACAGAGTGGCCTCCAGTCGAAGAGAACACCATCCAGAGGCAGGCCGGTACAAAGCAGACAGATCTGAGGAGAGGAGAGGAGAGGAGAGGAGAGGAGAGGAGAGGAGAGGAGAGGAGAGGAGAGGAGAGGGGCAGGAAGAGTGGTCACTGTTAGCTCAGGATCATGTTTAACTCGACAGAGAGAGAGAGAGAGAGAGAGAGAGAGAGAGAGAGAGAGAGAGAGAGAGAGAGAGAGAGAGAGAGAGAGAAAGAAAGAGAGAGAGAGAGAGAGGGAGAGAGAGAGAGAGATAGAGAAGAGGGGTGACAGGAAGAGAAGGATATGGATTATTATGTGTCCTTATTGTTGTATGGAACAATTGTGCAGTTGGGGACTCCGACAAGACTCGCTATGGCAGCATAACTAAAAGGGAGAACCAGAAGGTAACACAGACATGAGGGATCTCTGGGATAAGAGACGACCCACCACACCACCATCAACAAACCTGAGTGAACATGTGAGTATAAACACTCTATATACCGTACATGATCCCAGATTTTCTGCATCCTGTAACGACATTATATTTCTGATTTTAGCAATTTTTCTAAGGTGAAAGAAGGCAAACCTGGTAATGTTATTTACATGAGCCTTAAAGGACAGACGAGAGTCAGTAATCACTTCACAGCCACTTCATTCAAACCTTCTAAAGGAAGAAATCTTGTGGCTTCGGAAAATACAGAACAAGGAGCTGGATGTTGTAATTTTTTTACTATTTCTGTAATTCAGTCCCACACACACACACACACACACACACACACACACACACACACACACACACACACACACACACACACACACACACACACACACACAGGGACCTAGCCGTCAATCAATGCAAGTTTATCTGCACTGCTGCTTTTTGGCTTCAATCCAAATATGTAAACTGGCTCAACTAATCTGTAAACATACACACACACATTCAAAGTGACTACATACAAAACAAAACAGGACAATACACTAATTACCACTTATCTATTTCCTCACGCATTTTCACTGCCGGATTACAGAAAATGTCTTTGGATGTCTTTCAAGCTGAGACAAATGGTGTTTCAGGACATTTTTTCCCTGCCCTCTATAAAAAAAAAGAGTGAACGATTGTTTATATCTGCATGAACAAAAACATCATGGATGATCCACAGCAGTAGATGTGAATAAAAAACGCCATGTATTTAATAAACAAGAATTTTTTTCTCTACCTTTGTATTTGAGGATCACTGGTGCACTTGGTTTTCATGCACAATCAGGCTAGTTAAAATATCTTGTTTTCTAACAAATAATTTATAAAACTCCCATATATTTCTTGTATATACAAACCAAATTGTAAGTGCAGAGTGTGTTCACGATAAAATTTATAACAATTATTTGCATTTCTGACATACTTTATACTGATGCCTAGCTGGCATTTCTTTCATGCCTTCAAGAGAAAAAAAGCGAACAATTATTTATATATCGATTATTTTTTATCTGCTAGAACAAGAACATCATGGATGATCCACAGCAGGAGATGTGGATAAAAAAGCCTATATATTTAAAAGTCACAGGTGACTCTTTTCTCATTTACATTTGCAGCATTTGGCAGATTGTTTAAGGGCCCAGCAGACCTTTCGATCCAAAGGCTAATGCCTTAACCATAGAGCAACCACTCACAGGTGCTACACTCAACACCCCCAGGTGCTACACTAAAATTCAGATAAAATACTAGGTCTTTTTATTACTATATATTATCCCTTTTGATCTTAAAAAAGTATTCAAGAGATATATGAAATATCTAAAGGTATTGTATCAATGACCTAGTGGTCAAAGTGGGCACTTGAATGGAAGTGAGTTATTGACCCTCACAATGGGGTTCAAGCCAGCACTGCCAAGCTGTCTTTGTTGGGCCCTTTAGAAAGGCCCTTGACCCTCTCTGCTTCAGGATCATGGCGCACCCTGCATTCTGACCCAAGTTTCCTAACAAGCTAGTATATTCAAAGACAGAGATTTACTGTGCTGTAGTGGATATGTGACAAATAAAAAGCCTTTCTTTCTAGTGGGGCGGGAACCATGCTGCCCCACACTACCTTTACTTTAGCAGACTGGAGGCTATTTTAAAGATCTTGTTTGATCACAATTAATCTGTGTAAATCTTAATATATTTATTTTATATTCAAGTCAAATTGTAAGTACAGAGTGTCATGTCTACGATGCTATATGAAAATTTAGCATTTGATTTACATTTATGACATACTGTATAATGATACCTAGCTGGCATTTTGACACAATAGCCCCCAAAGCCAATATGCTGCTGTGGATGTCTATGTGTATTTTGGATATCGGTTAGCAGCACTGAGGTAAACTCATGACATCCGGATCCAAAGCCCAATGCCTTAAATATTAAGTGTTGTAGATATTAGTGTAGATCTTTTGACATCATTCTTCAGTGTGAAGTATTTCACAGAAGAGAAAGTAAATGGTATATTTTTCAAAAGCCCTTTCGTTCCTAGCCCATGCTAAAAATCCTGAAACTGCCAGCTGTTTGAAAAAGCACAGTGATGTACAGTGGAAGGGGTTTTGGTGAATGGGGGTTGGGCTTGAGGCGGGGGGATTTAGGATGAATGTTATGTTGTGCATAGAGAAAATCCCAGTAGAAATATAATAAATAAATGAAAATGTGTACACAGGGTATATTGTAAAAGCTTGCAAAAGGATAAAGAGCTGATAGGATAAAAGTCTGATGGAAATGTGTGTGTTCAAGTCTCCCTGGTGCTCTGTGTCTCTCTGTCAGATGCTGTCTTCCAGTTTTGACCAACCATTTGAAAGATTAATTACGAATTTATAAATGATTTGGATAAAAGCGGAGCGAAGACACGGAGCATCACAGCATGTGAACTTCAGAGAGATTTGTACCAATAACTGTCACCCAAATAATTAGTCAAGGTTATAAACTCTGCGGTCTCAATCTGTCCCACCCCCACCCCTGCACTCTGACAGGCGATAAAGCACAATTAAAAACACACTAAATACTGATATCTGATTACACATGCTAAATGGCTCACCCTGGTGATTTGAAGTCCAAATATTTGTACAATCCACATTTCATCACTGTGTTTATGTAAATATGAACACGCTCCTGAACAAACTAGCATGTGCATACTAATATATATATATATATATATATATATATATATATATATATATATATATATATATATATATATATATATATATTGTATAAATATATATATATATATATATTGTATAAATATATATATATATATATATTGTATATATATATATATATATATTGTATAAATATATATATATATATATTGTATATATATATATATATATATATATATATATATATATATATATATATATATATATATATATATATATATATATAAAAAATGCGTTAACATGAATTTATTATAACGGCACAAATTTTATTAACGCATGATTAATGCAGTGAGCATTTCTGTTTGATCATTTTTATTAAGAATAAAAATAAATAAATATGAAAGAGGTTTAATTAAATGCTTTAATGCAACAAAAATGTATTCACAATGCCCTTTCTTTACTCATCAGTATATATATATATATATATTTTTTTTAATCATTAAACATTTGCTTTACTGATGCTCCATCTCAATGGATGATGCTATCTCCATGACCCTTCATCTGGCCCTCATCCACTTACACAATAAGGACTCATATGTATCACTACTGTTCATAAACTTTAGATCAGATTTGAACACAATCATCCCTTAGCACCTGATTGAAAAGCTGATCCTTTATGGCCTGGAACACCGCCCTCTGTAACTGGATCCTGGACTTACTGACTGGGAGACCTCAGTCAGTCCGGATCGGGAACAGCATCTCCAGCACCACCACACTAAGCACTGGAGCCCCTCAGGGCTGTGTTCTCAGTCCACTGCTGTTCACATTGCTGACTTACTACTGTGTAGCAATGCACAACTCGAATGGTGGGTCTCATCAGCAAGAACGATGAGTCAGCATACAGAGAGAATGTGAAACAGTTAACAGCCTGGTGAAAAGCCAACAACCTGTCTCTGAATGTTGACAAAACCAAAGAGATAGTTGTTGACTTCAGGAGAACAGATAGCGATCATTCTCCACTGATCATCAATGGATCCTCCGTGGAGATTGTTAAGAGCACCGGATTTGTTGATGTTCATCTGGCAGAGAACTTCACTTGGTCGCTCAACACCAAGAAAGCCCAGCAGCGTCTCTACTTCTTGAGAAGGCTGAGAAAATCCCATCCCCCCACCATCCTGACCATGTTCTACAGATAGACCATTGAGAGTATCTTGAGCAGCTGCATCACGGCCTGGTTTGAGAACTGCACCATCTTGGATCGCAAGACCCTACAGAGAAAAGTGAGGACAGCTAAGAAGATCACCGGGGTCTCTCTCACCTCTATCACGGACATTTACACCACACGCTGCATCCGCAAAGCCAACAGCATTGTGGACGACACCACACACACCCGTCACACACACTCTTCACGGTTCCAAAGCATTCCAGCTTCACATTCAGACTGTGCAACAGTTTTTTCTCTTAAGCCATCATCACAGAACTGAACTGAAACTCACACACACACACACACACACACACACACACACACACACAACTGTGTGACTGATCTGTACAACCCAGACTCAACACACACTTGTACTCACTTCACACATCTTATTAAAAAACACACTATTGTGTGTTTTGTGTATTCGTCCTGCACTGTCTTGTGTTGTCTTTGCACTGTACGTCTTGCACTGTTTGCACCAGGTTGCACACGATGTACTTTATGTGACGAGGACACTTACTAGTCCTTAACTCTGTGTTTTCTGTTATGTAGCTTTATGTTGTTAAATGTAGCACCAGGGTTCTGGAGGAACGTTGTCTCATTTCACTGTGTACCACGTCAGCTATATATGATTAAAATGACAATAAAAGCTTCTTGACACTTGACTCCAAGTCTTAAATCAAACACCAAAACGTGCAATGATGCACACAGCCGACAATTAAAACCCTCCGTGTGATTATTTATTTGTCAATGCCCATAAAAAAAAACTTGAACAGTATTAATTTCAGGTATATTTAGAACAGATAGAAATGTGTGATTAAGTTGCTATTAATCACGATTAAATATTTTAATCGATTGATAGCCTTAACACACACACACACACACACACACACACACACACACACACACACACACACACACACACACACACACACACAACATTAAACTTTTTTAATGGGCTACTGGGTTAGTGGTAGCTCAATGGTTAAGCTGTCTGATATTAGATTCAAGTTTTGCAATTCACGTTTTTTTTTAAAGAGTGAACAGTTGATAACTTTAAAAATGATGAAGCAATAATAAATGAACATTTGGTGTCTTTCACATGAAATTCCCTCTGAATGTTTCTATCATTTTAAAGAGTTTTTCTGTTCGGTCCCTTTCTTTTGCTGAAGTGTACTAGGAAAATGCTAAAAACAAGAATTTAACTTCTGAATAGTCATTAAAAAGATTTGAATGTTCCATGATAAATTCAACATGTCTGGTTTTGCAAAAAGTTATATCTCCTCATCAAAGACATGGAGAGATGAACATGAATAATGAATGAGTGCTGTGAAGGGTGAAGCTGCATACATAAGTGCTAATCAAGGTAACAAGGAACAGGTGTAAGTGATCAATGCAGATATAATAATATTGAGTTCTTTTTCTAAATGATCTGGATGTAAAGGTGTGGTACTGTATATCAGACAGGTAATGTTTCATGCTATAAGTAAAGACTATAAAAAAAACACCCCATTCGTTTGGAATTCCCATTAGAACGCTCAAGGCCTTCTTTTAAGCCAACAACAACATCAATATGAAGAATAATGAATGTAAACACTGCATAATTCATTAGTTTGCACCTTCATGTGTCAGGTCACATGATCTCTGCACCTTTTTTACATTCAATCTTGTGCACTTCACTCATCATTCCACGTTTGTCCTACTAACGTGATTGTTGTTGTTGTTGTTTTTCATGGTCCTGGTCTTCATTGTCAGGTTATGGGTTGTGTTACTTTGGTTTTTTGAGTTCTTTAGACAAGTTATTAACTTTTGCCTCTTTTTTATATATCTTTTTTTTTTTTTTACTTCACTTCCATCCATTGTTACTGTATTTCTTAACATCCTTATTTCATTTTTAAAAAGATTTAAGATCTGCTCTCTGTTCACTAAAGTTTTTCGTATTCCTTAAGGTGTGTACATTTTGCTGATCAGCCAGGATGGGTTTGTGCTGTTAAATGCAGAACTGAAATCAATGAAAAGCAAGCTTACATGATTTCCTTGCCTTTTGTCTAGATGTGCCAAGGTAGCATGCAGGACACGGGATATTGCAACATCAGTAGATCTGCTATATCATTAGACATAGTACTGGGTCTTTGTTAGGAAAAAGGATATGAAGTCTTTGACTAGCCTTTCAAAGTACTTCTTAGTTATTTAAGTAAGTGGTGGGCTTGTTCCAGAGATACACTGATGCTGACTTCTGGACCAACATCTTTCTGTATGTATTCACATTCCACAACTCTTGCCTGGCTTTCTTCTTTATCCAGCATGCAACATGTTCAGTAAATCATTCCATCATTCCACTATGCTAATTTACTAATGCTAGTCAAAGCGCTAGCGCTTTCTGCCTCCAAAAATTTAACCCCCCCTCATGTGCAAAGTTTTGTCCAAATTCTTTTTGGACAAAAAAGTGTTCTGTAGATAACATTACCACCGTGTACCATAAATCCAGTGTGCACACTGGCTCAACACAACGCACAGTGATAACATAACAGCATTGAGGCATTTCAATCAATTTTATCGATCCGAGCTGTAGTGATGTATATTATTACATTATGACAGATCATTTATCTTCAGTAAGCACAATATTTGGGCCAGGGTGGCTTTGGATCAGGAGCATACAGTCTGAAATTTAGTTTGAACATTTGAACAAATGAATGTTGGAGGAAACCCGGAGGAAAACCCGGACAAGTAGCAAAATCTTAGGATCATACTGTATATAAAAGAAGTATGGACCTTCTACAATGATGATGTCACAGAATTTGTATAGAACTTTTTTATTAGTATCCTGAGCTGTACACACATAAAAAAAAACCCACACACATCTTGACAAATTTAAATAGCATGAATATAATCAATATAATTAAATGTATCTTATATTATAACAAATGCAAGATTATTGAAACACACATTTCTAACCTTTTCTACTGAATTAATGTAAACTTTCGATTTTCTTAAGACTGCAAATAATCTTCCTGGAACACCTCATCATAAAATTAGTATGTACTTGGTATGCATCTCATTGAATATTTAGTCTCTATTATAATATTATAACTTACACTTTTCTGGGAAGATGTTCCACTAGATTTTGATGGTTGTGTACTTATGGAGATTTGTGCTCATTTACAAACAAGGGCATTAGTAGTACTATAAGTCAGGTACTAATGTAGGTGAAAAGGCCTGGGGCTTCTCCCATTAGGGGTCGCCACAGCGGATCTTCCACATGTTTGATTTGGCACATGTTTTTACGCCGGATGCCCTTCCTAACGCAACCCTCCTCATTTATCCGGGCACTAAAAGTGGCTGGGGTTGGTTCCCTGACCGGGGATCGAACCCGGGCCGCAGCGGTGAAAGCGCCGCATCCTAACCACTAGACCACCATCCCAAATGTGTCTAATAGGGTGGAGGTTGTAACTCTATAGCAGGAGATCTTTGATTCCAACCCATATCAATCACATTTTTACAGAGCTGGCTCTGTGCACAGGGATATGCTAGAACAGGTTTGGGTCTCTTAGTTCAAGAGAAGGAAAAATTGAACTGTGGCAGTGGGCATGTGACCACACCAGATTAATGCTACTGCTGCCAGAGACATCCTATAGATCAGGGGTCACCAACTTGGTGTCTTCACATAGATGAATATCATTAAATATGAATAATACCATATAATAAAAGGTAAATTGAATAAATTTGTTATTTCAGATCAAACTGAAAACTGTGTGTATCAAACTGGTAGCTTTTCACATTAATCAGTACCAAAGAAGTAGCGCTCAGTTTCAAAAAGTTTCATGGTGACCCCTGCTATAGATATTATAGTGGGCCTCCAACTTTTTGGTCACAGTTTGGGAAGGAACCACATATAACTAGGACAATACATTCCAATATTTTGTCCATAAAGTGTAGGTTTAATAAACTTTGCTTTTATTGTAATAATAAATAGTAATACACTTGTTAGATCAGTTGAACTCTTTTGCAGGTTTCCCTGTTTAGGTTTTTTTTACTGTCATTCCGAACACATACAGTACAGTACATATTAACATGAAACAAAGTTTCCCCAGAACCAAGGTGCTACATAAAACAACATAAATGAACAAAAATAAAACGAAACGGAACCACATAAAACTGATTAGGACACTACATAAAATGCATGCGTGCAACATTTAGGGCAAAAAGGACAACATAAGACAGAGAGAGACAGTAGACACAGTGACACTAAAGCAAAGATGTGTGATAGTGTAGTTGAATTTGTCTGTATAAAAACAAATTCCCAAGCTGAGAAGTCGGCTGGTTTGCAGAAGTAAACTGTAAGACAGTCTGTTTTGAGGGACCGAATGCTTCACCTTTTTCAAGATGGCAGGAGAGTGAATAGTGTGTAAGGGGGTGAGATACTTGACAATACTAAATGCAGTACATGTGTGTAAAATGCAGTGGTGGACAGTAACAAATTAAATGTAATTCATTACTGTACTTAAGTAGTTTTTACTTTTATTTGTACTTTACTCAAATATTTCCAATTGGATAAGATTTTTACTTTAACTTCACTACGTTTCAAAGTCAAATATCTTACCTACTACATTTAGAAAAATCAGTTGATTCTTTTTATTTATGAGCGGATAAAAACTGGTCAATCACGCAGCAAGCCACCAATCAGGGTGGAGCGTACGCTCTGTTTTAAACTTGTTTTGATTGGCGCTTGGCAGTTGGCAGAGGGCATTTTTGACATGGGGCGTCCACGAAAAAAAATAAATCATTGTTTTGTTTTTAATTTTTTTTACTGCTTGTTTGCCCGATCGCGACAATTATTATATCATGTCACAGTCAATGAACCTGGTTGGTACTCAGAGTGTGCACAAACCGCCTGGAGAAGTTCCCTCACTCATACACTCAGGAAGGAGGGCCGGGGTATCAGTAAGGAGAGCTGAATCTAAATTAAAATTATGGATGACTAAAAAAAGGTTTAAACCCTCAGGAGCCCATCCATCCATCCATCCATCCATCTTCTCCCGCTTATCCGATGCCGGGTCGCGGGGGCAGCAGTCTAAGCAAAGATGCCCAGACTTCCCTCTCCCTAGACACTTCTTCCAGCTCTTCCGGGGGGACACCAAGGCGTTCCCAGGCCAGCCGGGAGACATAGTCTCTCCAGCGTGTCCTAGGTCTTCCCCGGGGTCTCCTCCCAGTGGGACGCGCCCGGAACACCTTCCCAGGAAGGCGTCCAGGAGGCATCCGGAACAGATGCCCGAGCCACCTCAGCTGACCCCTCTCGATGTGGAGGAGCAGCGGATCTACTCCGAGCTCCTCCCGAGTGACTAAGCTTCTCACCCTATCTCTAAGGGATCGCCCAGCCACCCTGCGGAGGTAGCACATTTCAGCCGCCTGTATCCGGGATCTTGTCCTTTCGGTCATGACCCAGAGCTCATGACCATAGGTGAGAGTAGGAACGTAGATTGACCGGTAAATCGAAAGTTTCGCCTTGCGGCTCAGCTCCTTCTTCACCACGACAGACCGGTACATCGACCGCATTACTGCAGAAGCTGCACCGATCCGTCTGTCAATCTCCCGTTCCACCCTTCCCTCACTCGTGAACAAAACCCCAAGATACTTAAACTCCTCCACTTGCGGCAGGAACTCCCCACCAACCTGAAGTGGGCAAGCCACCCTTTTCCGACTGAGGACCATGGCCTCGGATTTGGAGGTGCTGATTCTCATCCCAGCCGCTTCACACTCGGCTGCAAACCGTCCCAGTGCATGCTGAAGGTCCTGGTCTGATGAAGCCAACACGACAACATCATCTGCAAAGAGCAAAGACGAAATCGTGTCGTCACCAAACCGGACACCCTCCGACCCCTGGCTGCGCCTAGAAATTCTGTCCATAAAAATTATGAACAGAACCGGTGACAAAGGGCAGCCCTGCCGGAGTCCAACATGCACCGGGAACAAGTCTGACTTACTGCCGGCAATGCGAACCAAGCTCCTGCTTCGGTCATACAGGGACCGGACAGCCCTTAGTAAAGGGCCCCCGACCCCATACTCCCGGAGCACCCTCCACAGGCCGCCGCGAGGGACACAGTCGAATGCCTTTTCCAAATCCACAAAGCACATGTGGACTGGTTGGGCAAACTCCCATGAACCCTCCAGCACCCTGTAGAGGGTATAGAGCTGGTCCAGTGTTCCACGGCCTGGACGAAAACCACATTGTTCCTCCTGAATCCGAGGTTCTACTATCGGCCGTATTCTCCTCTCCAGTACCCTGGCATAGACTTTCCCAGGTAGGCTGAGAAGTGTGATCCCCCTATAGTTGGAACACACCCTCCGGTCCCCCTTCTTAAAAAGAGGGACCACCACCCCGGTCTGCCATTCCAGAGGCACTGTCCCCGACCGCCACGCGATGCTGCAGAGGCGTGTCAGCCAAGACAGCCCCACAACATCCAGAGACTTGAGGTACTCAGGGCGGATCTCATCCACCCCCGGTGCCCTGCCACCGAGGAGTTTCTTTACTACCTCGGTGACTTCAGCTTGGGTGATGGACGAGTCCGCCTCTGAGCCCTCAGCCTCTGCTTCCTCAATGGAAGACGTGACGGCGGGATTGAGGAGATCCTCGAAGTATTCCTTCCACCGTCCAACGACATCCCCAGTTGAGGTCAACAGCTCCCCACCTCTACTGTAAACAGCATTGGTGGGGCACTGCTTTCCCCTCCTGAGGCGCCGGACGGTTTGCCAGAATCTCTTCGAGGCCAGCCGATAGTCCTTCTCCATGGTCTCACCGAGCTCCTCCCAGGCCCGAGTTTTTGCCTCGATAACCACCCGGGCTGCAGTTCGCTTGGCCTGCCGGTACCCGTCAGCTGCCTCAGGAGTCCCACAAGCCAACCAGGCCAGGTAGGACTCCTTCTTCAGCTTGACGGCATCCCTTACTTCCGGTTTCCACCACCGGGTTCGGGGATTGCCGCCTCGACAGGCACCGGAGACCTTACTGCCACAGCTCCGAGCGGCCGCTTCGACAATGGAGGTGGAGAACATGGTCCACTCGGACTCAATATCTCCGGCCTCCCTCGGGATCTGGTCAAAGCTCCGCCGGAGGTGGGAGTTGAAGATCTCTCTGACAGGAGGCTCGGCCAAACGTTCCCAGCAGACCCTCACAGTACGCTTGGGTCTGCCGAGTCTGTCCAGCTTCCTCCCCCGCCATCGGATCCAACTCACCACCAGGTGGTGATCAGTTGACAGCTCCGCCCCTCTCTTTACCCGAGTGTCCAAGACATACGGCCGCAGGTCAGATGAAACGACCACAAAGTCGATCATCGACCTGCGGCCTAGGAGCCCAATTCAGAAAAAAAGAGGAAAGAATAAGGTGAGAAACGTGCAAAAGATCTATCACTCATCTCACTATGAGTATAATATAAGCTAATGCAATTAATGAAATAGGCTAAAAACTGTATTTCACTTAGGTCATGCTGTTGCCTGCTCTGCTTTTATGCATATAGCAACAATATTTATTTTAGTTTGTATAACATTATAATTTATAGTATGTAGTTTATCATAATGTGTGTAGCAACAAAACAATTACGGCCTCACTAGTCTAGTTGGATTGTAGTTAAAATAGCACTTATAGATTTGGTTACCTTTAAATGAGCTGATGTCATAAAGGTTTTCTTCTGTGATTGTACTGAATAGGTCCTGAACTAAATTTCACTAAGGGGAATCTCCAGTGCAGATGAAATTTAAAAGACATATATTATAAGAAGCCGGTGTTGGATCTGTGATGATCACAAATGTTGAGCTATTTTATGAGTTGCTCAGTAGCTCCTGGTTTTATAACCATAATGACTGTATAAGACTGTAGAAAGAACATTACTTATCACACACTCCAGTGCTCCTGTTAGTTCTCACTCTCCAGTGTTCTGTATTGTTGAAAGATTTATAATCCAACTCTTGATGTCACCCAAATGAGGATGGGTTCCCCTTTTGAGTTTGGTTCCTCTCAAGGTTTCTTCCTCATAATATCTAAGGGAGTTTTTCCTTGCCACAGTCACCACGGCTGCTCATCAGGGATAAATACACACCATTCACCTTAACTGTTGATTTCTGTAAAGCTGCTTTGAGACAATGTCTGTTGTGAAAAGCGATATAGAAATAAACTTGACTTGACTTGACTATAAGGATATAGATGTTGTATATATCTTACGGCTACAATTAGCCAAGGAGTTGTATGGAGTTAGGTCATTGCGTGGTTTACCCAGGGCGTCATTTAAGCTAGAACCTTCATTGCCACTTGATGGTACCTACTTATCACCAACATACAGTTCAGCATCAGTTCAACATAAAACTTGCCACATCACCCGTGGCCTTTTTTTGTGTGGTTTTTTTATTTTATTAGTTGAAAGGGAGGTTTTGGGCTCTTAATCATTTTAATCATTTCATTGGTCTTTTTACATAAAAGTTAAATAAACTCAAAAATGATAATAGGAACATTATATCCATAATAAATCATAGTACTTTGGATACTTAAGTGCATTTGCTGGCAAATACTTTTGTTTTTTTACTAAAGGGAAAATTTAAAGGGACACTTTTACTTTTACAGGAGTAATAGTTTACTGAGTGTTTCTCTACTGTAACTCAACTGCATGGTTTGTGTACTTATCCACCACTGCTTATCCACAATACTAATAGTTATCTCATTTATACACCTGAGCAGTTAACTTTCCAAATTGTTCCGAGGGTAAATATACTTATTGTATATTGGAAATAAAATAACGGTCATATCTGACTGTAGCATGTATCTGAATTTCCCTTGTATATCTTGTATACAGTTTTCATTCCGTCCTCTTTTTGATGAAACGTGCATGCTCTGCTGTTTTTCTCCGATTTCTATGATCCTGATTTAGTAGAACATCCAGAACCTCTCAAACTCCCCTGTGTAGCAATCACGAGCGCTCTTACGAGATTATGAATCTTGATGAATTGCTTTCTTCTGCATGTAACAAAAGGAGCCAATTACATCACTCTGATTTCTCTTCCCAGAGCTTTATTTCGGCAGAGTGTACACTTCTGTTCCCCGTAGGCATCAGAGAAATTGTGAAAAC
Source organism: Silurus aristotelis (assembly GCF_946808225.1). Classification (NCBI taxonomy): domain Eukaryota; kingdom Metazoa; phylum Chordata; class Actinopteri; order Siluriformes; family Siluridae; genus Silurus; species Silurus aristotelis. The sequence continues at coordinate 7,270,033 of NC_139576.1, forward strand.
CACTAACACTTGATATTGACTCGCTGACTCATTGAGTCATCACATTCCTCTGTGTGTTCTTTATTATCTCCGCTACTGTCCATAAGAACACACTGCCTGTGTGTATCATTTGATCGTATATTGTGTGAGCATTGCTTGAGGAGTCTAGTCTCCTTCTCTCCCTTTCTCTCCTTCTCTCTCTCTCCGTCGAGTTATACATACGCCTGAGGTACCAGTGACCAGTATTCCTGTCTTTTTCTTCTCTTCGGATCTGCATGATTTATCTTTAAGCCCTTTCGGTGCATCTGGGGATAGGTCCACCTCAACAACCTGTAGATCCATGAAGTTCTCGTTTAAATCGGATTCCTCTCAACGTTTCTTCTTCATACCATCTCAGCGGGTTTTTTTTTCCTTGCCACAGTCACAGTCAGAGATAAAGTGTTAACAAAGTTGTATAAAAGTGTTTACTGCCTATAAAGTTGTTCCTTATAATTGTACTGTATGTTAATCCCTTATGAGCAAAATCCATTACCATTTATAAAGTACATGAAATCTTCACTGCCTATCGATGGTGCAGATGTTAGCACAGTGCTTTTATTCCTAGTTAATTTTTCCACAGTACTGAATAAAGATCTAAGATTGTGCTTGTGATCTTCGATTTTCGATGGGCAGAAAAATATGCTGATGTAGCAGCATCAAGAGCTTTTCTATAACTCCGAAAACTATCCTTTCATGCTATTTGCAATACTCTCAATTTACGCCAATTAAGTTCCAATTTCCGAGTACTCTGTTTTAAGGTGTGAGTATGATCATAATGCCAGGCTGTTCATTTTTTCTATCCAATTATTTAAATTTTAAGGGGCACTACAATATCTGGAGCAGGGGTGCACACACATTTGGTGTTTAAAATACCCAAGTCAAAAGGATATATATACACTGCTCAAAAAAATTAAGGGAACACTTAAACAACACATCCTAGATCTGAATGAATGAAATATTCTTATTACAGGTAGTCGTCGACTTACAACCTATGCAACTTACGACCATTCGACTTTACGACCACAATCGCTAGCCGCGGCGTATGCTATTTTTTTACCAGCTTCCGGCATAATTTCACAGTACTGTACATATAGCCTACTCTACTTATGACCAAATCGGGTTACGAGTGTCGTACGCCGCGGCTACGCTGCTAGCCACGGATTAGGACAGTGCGTACCAGCTTCCGGCATCATTTCACAGTACTGTACATATAGCCTACTCTACTTACGACCAAATCGTGTTACGACCGGTCCGTCGGTCCCAATTGTGGTCGTAAGTCGACGACTACCTGTAAATACTTTGTTCTTTATATAATTGAAATGTGCTGACAACAAAATCACACAAAAATTATCAATGAAAATCTAATTTATTAACCCATGAAGGTCTGGACTTGGAGTCGCACTCAAAATTGAAGTGGAAAAACACACTACAGGCTAATCCAACTTTGATGTAATGTCCTTAAAACAAGTCAGAATGAGGCTCAGTAGTGTGTGTGGCCTCCACTTGCCTGTATGACCTCCCTACAACGCCTGGGCATGCTCCTGATGAGGTGGCGGACTCCTGGACAGTCTGTGGTGCAACGGGGTGGTTTGGTGGATGGAGCAAGATATGATGTCCCAGATGTGCTCAATTGGATTCAGGTCTGGGGAACGGGTGGGCCAGTCCATAGCATCACTGCCTTCATCTTGCAGAAACTGCTGACACACTCCAGCCACATGAGGTCTAGCATTGTCTTGCATTAGGAGGAACCCAGGGCCAACCGCACTGTCATATGGTCTCACAAGGGGTATGAGGATCTCATCTCAGTACCTAATGGCAGTCAGGCTACCTCTGGCGAGCACATGGAAGGCTGTGCGGCCCTCCAAAGAAATACCACCCCACACGTTCTCCACGGCGTCTCCAGACTTTGTCACGTCTGTCACGTGCTCAGTGTGAACCTGCTTATATCTGTGAAGAGCACAGGGTGCCTGTGAGGAATTTGCCAATCTTGGTGTTTTCTGGCAAATGCAAAACGTCCTGCACGGTGTTGGGCTGTAAGCACAACCCCCACCTGTGGACAGCGGGCTCTCATACCACCCTCATGGAGTCTGTTTCTGACCGTTTGAGCAGACACATGCACATTTGTGCATGTGTCTGCTCAAACACATGCACATTTGTGGCCTGCTGGAGGTAATTTTGCAGGGCTCTGGCAGTGCTCCTCCTTGTACAAAGGCGGAGGTAGCGGTCCTGCTGCTGGGTTGTTGCCATCCTACGGCCTCCTCCACATCTCCTGATGTACTGGCCTGTCTCCTGGTAGCGTCTCGATGCTCTGGACACTACACTGACAGACACAGCAAACCTTCTTGCCACAGCTCACATTGATGTGCCATCCTGGATGAGCTGCACTAAGTGAGCCACTTGTGTGGGTTGTAGACAAATCACATGTTACCACTAGAGTGAAAGCACCGCCAGCATTCAAAAGTGACCAAAACATCAGCCAAAAAGCATAGGAACTGAGAAGTGGTCTGTGGTCACCACCTGCAGAACCACTCCTTTATTGGGGTGTCTTGCTAATTGCCTATAATTTCTACCTGTTGTCTATTCCATTTGCACAACAGCATGTGAAATTAATTGTCAATCAGTGTTGCTTCCTAAGTGGGCAGTTTGATTTCACAGAAGGGTGATTGACTTAAAGTTACATTGTGTTGTTTAAGTGTTCCCTTTATTTTTTTGAGCAGTTTATATATATCCACACAGTATCTCAAAAGTGAGTACACCCCTCACATTTTAGCAATTGTTTTATTATTTGTTCTTCAGTGACAAAACTATAGCAATGAAACTTGGATATATTTTAAAGTAGTCAGTGTGCAGCTTGTGTAGCAGGCTAGTACAGATTTACTGTCCTCTGAAAATAACTCAACTTACAGCAATTATTGTCAAAATTGCAGGCAACAAAAGTGAGTACACCCAAAGTGATAACAGCTGTACTTTTACACACATTTATGGTCACTACCTCACCCTGATGACTTGCACTGAATAAAGTCAGCCAAGGATGTATAGTCCAGACAGTAGCTGCTGGTAGCCAGCCTCGAGCACACTTCCAAAGGATCATCAGTCATGGTGGAACAGTATTTGGACTTTATAACCTTTATTTGGGAAAAGGCTGACTTTCGTAAATAAGTGTAGTCACTTCACTCGAGATCGATGTATTGGGCACCATTGGGTGTAGCGAAACGTTGATTCTAGACATTCAGTAGCCCAGTCGAGCTCTTCAGGGTCAAACTGTGATCCAATCAATGTCAATAACTCTGGGATAAAAGGAAGGAACTTATAATGAATTACAAGGAACAAACTTAAAGGCACTAAACTTATACATTTTTATGCAACTTTAAACCTGCTTAATCTCTGTAAAGCTGCTTTGCACTGGCTTACAAAAAAAAAATGCAATTGAATTGAATTAATCATGCGTTTTGGACAACTGATATTCGTTTATATTACGTGACACTGAGGATGCCGTATCGCACTCTGACAGATGCCTGCACACCAATCACTAACCATGAATCAAAGTACAGGAAGCACACAGATCACATTTATGTCCCGACACACTTACACACACACATGTGGCACAGGAAGGAAGCAGTCTTATTTTTAGAGCACCTCTTATGAACAGGTGGCTGCCCTCGAAAACGCTCGAAATGCAGAGACGAGAGAACGTGAAGCAGCCTAATGCAGCACTGATGTGGGTAATGATGAAAAAGAGGTCTTTAAACTAAGGCATTGTTTGGTGCTGTCTGTTCTGTGTGCTGAAAATATAACAGAATCATACAATTTTCATTTTTTAATGGCCATTTGTATTGGTTTTTAAGAAACAAAAACTCTAATGATGCAAGATTGTGGGTCTATGCTGCCAATGTGATGCCATCTATTAAATGGCATGTTATATCTGTTATCAATAAGGATCAATAGAACACCTTGGGCAACTTTGAGATCACATGGTGGTATCTCCTGGACACCAATTACGTATATAGTAGACACCATTATGACCTCATTAAGCATGTAGAATTGTTTGGTGTGGTTTCTGAATTAATGATAACCACAAACACACTACATAGTGGAAATTATTTAATAGTTAACAGCTAATGGTTTTTAATGGTTATTTTAGTAGAAACAGAGCAGGGCTATTAGTGGCCTTAAATACATTCAGAAATCTTTATTTCAGTATTTGGATCGGACATGAATCAGTGTCAGGATGACAAAAAACTAAAACATCCAAACAAAACGAGACAAGCCATAAATATGGACTTTGGTCTTGTCTCTGAGGACATGCACCAAATATTATTAGATGAACTATAAACCCAGGTGGAAGGGACTTGATGCTGATCTTGGATTACAAACTGCATGGATGTTTACCTTGTCCCTAGGTGTGAATGTGTGTGTTTATACTAGCATTTATTTTTTTACTTTTACATTTACGGTATTTATTGTACAGACACCCTTATCCAGAGCGACATCCAATTATCTTATTTATGCAACTGAGCAGTTGAGGGTTAAGGGCCTTGCTCAAGGGCCCAGCAGTGGCAGCAAAATGGTGCTGGGATTTAAGCTCATGACCTTTTGATCAGAAGTCCAACATCTTTCTTATTCTCATTCAGGCATCTTCCTATGGACAGGCTCCGATTCCATTGTGACTAATGATCAAATCACTGAAGATGAAGGAATGAATATTGTGTAGGACATTTATTTAGAACTGACCACATTTTCTGTGTTTGCGTTTGTATATTCACTGATCTCTGCATGCTTTTTGTGTTATGTTCCACTTTTTTATAATCAACCATTCTGTAATAATAACGCATTCAGCAGCATCGACACGCTCCTTGTGTTTCCAGGAGCTGCATTTAACCCACTATGAGTCATAAAACAATAATTAATATGTCCTGATAGTCACTATGACTCACTGTGATTCAATGACTAGACACCTATTCATTTGTGTTTACGTTGATTTGTTTGCCAGATTTTTTCACAAAGCAAATAACAAATGAGTCGAAATTCAGTCTAGAATAGCTTTGCGCTGTGGAGGATTTAAACAAGATATATACAAATAAACCATCTCCCCCTTTACACCAATGGGGGGCAAGTTGAAGTTGATGGGGGGCAAGTTGACCCTCACATATTTCTCTGACACACCTGACTTCCTCATACAATACCACAACTCCTCTCTCCACCCTGTCGTACGCTTTCTCTAAATCCACAAATACAAAATGCAACTCCTTCTGACCTTCTCTATACTTTTCCATCAACATTCCCAAAGCAAATAAGGCATCTGTGGTGCTCTTCCTCGGCATGAAATTATACTGTTTCTCACAGATGGTCACCTCTTCATTCAGCCTGGCTTCCACTACTCTTTCCCATAACTTCATGGTGTGACTGATCAACTTAATTCCCCTGTAGTTACTGCAGGACTGCACATCTCCCTTATTCTTAAAGATCGGTACCAGCACACTCCTTCTCCATTCCTCAGGCATCCTCTCCCCTTCCAGAATCTTGTTAAACAATCTGGTTAAAAACTCCACTGCATCTTTCCTAAACATCTACATGCTTCTATCGGTATGTCATCTGGTCCAACTAACTTCATTCTCTTAATCGCTGCTCTCACTTCCTCCTTACTAATCCTATCCACTTCCTGCTTCGCCAACTCCACATCATCCAACTTTCTCTCTCTCTCATTTTCCTTGTTCAACTTACATTTATCTCCTTCATACACCAATCAGTTGATTTGGTTAATGTCCTAAAGCTTGGTGTTGCTTAGTTTTAAACTCACCACCTTCTGATCAGAAGTCCAACAACATAAGCATTGAGCTAACACTTTCCTTGTAGTAGTAGTAAGTGTTAGGTTGGTAGATGGTGGTGTGTTATATATAGGAGGAGGTAGCCTTGGAGTTAATGGAGGTGTCTTCAATGTTTTCAGATCGAATAGCCGTTATTCGAAAGAGACATGGGGCATTAAGCCCCCGATACAAAATGTGTCAAACATAGCCCCTGATATTAATAGAAACCAATCATATCACGCTATTTATGTTAAAACAATATACCATTGTCTGTATATTTTTATATATTTTCAATAATTTCATAACAAACATATATTTTACAATTAAAATCACATTTTATTGAATTTTTTTCACAATTGTCTTTTATTTTAATAGATTTACAGTTTCATTTATTTTCCTTTTACTATCAGGTGGACTATTATACATTTACATGAACATCAGCTTCATGCTTAAAATAACTTTGAAGTAATATAATAATAGAACTTTAATAGAGCTTTAATGTAAAATAATATTGAAAAAAAAGATATATATATTTTATCTTTGATGTTTTTAATTTACAAAAATGTTGTTTTGATGTTTTTTTTTTTTTTTTCAAAAAAATAATATTTGTGACTCAACAATAATAAGCCCTTCAGTACCACCGTGGACCCATGGTTGAAGACCTCTGCAAGACCCTGAGCAAGGCCCTTAATCCTGTAGCTGCTCAGTTATAAGAATGAGATTTCCCTAAACAAGGGTGTCTGCTAAATGCCATAAATTAATGTAGATATGAGGGCAGTGAATAGGATTTGGCAAATTTGGTTGAAAGATTGTGTTTAAAAAGAGCAAAATGTAAAATACCAACCATGTCTTGGTTGATTGGTTGGTTTATTTTTATGAAAAATTGTGTCACTTTAAATATTTTTTCAAGATCCGACAAGGTCCTCTGGAAGTCACTGGTTTTTGAGCATACACAATCCTGGTCCTTGGGACAAGTCCTAAACTGGTGTGCTACATTGCTGCACCAGTATTAATTTAGTTTAATAAAACCAGTTTAAAATGTATGTTCTTATTAAACGTGTAGGACTTATCAGTAACAGCACTGAAAAAAATTCCAATTTACACAGTGAGTCAAAAGCCTTACTTTAATGCCTTTAATATCTCAATTTCCCTTCTGTACAGCCGCATTAAATCTCTTGATCCCCGCTCTTATGCTTGATTCATATCAAGGCCAAACACAGCTCTTAGATTTCACTTTTTAAAGCAGCCCGAGGGAGTCTATGATAACAAAAAAAAAAATGCATGATAGAAATGTTTATGTTTCGGCACTGGCTTCTCGAGGCTACAGGTCAGAGGCTTTTCCTAACATGTCAAAAAGAGAACAAAATACATGCAGGAGGATTAAAAGGATTTCCTGCATTATTTAAACATTGGGTGATGAGGCACAGGTTTTTAAAATCCAGTTAATAAATTTGTATAGTGTTGAACAGAAACACTTTAATCCAAGGCTTGTTTAAAACACAAGGAGACAAAGGGACTAGAAGAAATACCGTAGCAAGACAACTAGGTTTATGCTAATGAGAGTATTATTAGCCTTTAGCACCATTCACTGATGCATAGCTAGTTATATACTTAAATACAAATATAAATTTAGTGTTCCCTCATTTCTTCCCGTGGGCTCACCACCTGCAGGAGGGACCGTAAGGAACGGTGCTGTGAGGATTGGGCAGCAGTCGAAGGCGGGGGCCTGCTTAGACTGCTGCCCCCGCGACCCGAATTACGGATAAGCGGGAGAAAATGAATGAATAAATGAATGTTCCCTCATTTCAGAAGCTAAAAACTTTCTAGACAAAAGGTTGTGCTAAAGTCAATGCAGTTACACTCTGTAAATTGTCAAACATACTGACTGTTTTATTGTTAAGCAATGCCTGGAGGTTAGATGCTTGGTTAATGGGGAGCTGGTAGCTATGTGGTTAAGGCACTGGAGTTTGTATCTGAAGGTCATCTCCTTGAGAAGCACTGTTGTTCCTACGTGTCTCAAAACAACGACCATTAATCCCGTGCCGAAGAAGTCTACAGTCTCCTGCCTCAGTGATCGTCCCATCGCGCTCACACCCATCGTGATGAAGTGCTTCGAGAGGCTCTTTATGAGGCACATCAAGACCCAGCTTCCACCCTCACTGGACCCTATGCAGTTCACGTATCGTCCAAACCGCTCCACGGACGATGCCATCTCCACGACTCTTTATCTGTCCCTCACCCACCTAGACAACAAGGACTCATACGAATGCTGTTCATAGACTTTAGCTCAGCATTTAACACAATCATCCCTCAGCACCTGATTGAGAAGCTAAACCTACTGGGCCTGAACTCCTCCCTCTGTAACTGGATCCTGGACTTCCTGACTGGGAGACTACAGTTAGTCCGGATCGGAAAACGGCATCTCCAGTTCTACAGAGGGACCACTGAGAGCATCTTGAGCAGCTGCATCGCTGCCTGGTTTGGGAACTGCATCGTCTCGGCTCGCAAGACCCTCAGGAGGTTAGTAAAGGACAGCTGAGGAGATCATCAGTTTCATCATCATTTCGCTGTGTACTGCATCAGCTATATATGGTTGAAATGACAATAAAAGCTACTTGACTTGACTTGAGTTCAAATCCCAGCCACAACAAGCTGGACACCTGGACCCCTGAGCAACGTCCTTAACCCCATAACTGCTCATTTGTACAGTATAAATGAGATAAATATAAGTCACTTATATTTACAAAACTTTGTAATGTTCATCATTCAAGGAGATAAAATCTTGGGTCAATAACAATTTTATTGTGTCCCTTTGTTTTTATCTCCCAATGAACTTTCCTTGAATTTGTTTTAATTATGCTGAATTTTACTTGCATGTCAGGATTATGGACCATTACCCAGCAGTCATTGCACTTTTTAGTCAGGATCGCATACCACTAATGTATGTGTTTGTGATGAATAAAATTTGATTTGATTTTTAATGAGCATTGTCACCTTGATTAGCACATGTATATAAGTCAAGTGGTGGAAGAAGTACACAAACCATGTAATTAAGTTAAAGTAGTGATACAGTATGTAAAATGTGACTCCAGTAAAAGTAAAAGTGTCCCTTCAAACTTTCACTTGAGTAAAAGTACAAAAGTATTTGCCTTCAAAGGTACTTAAGTATCCAAAGTACTGTGATTTATTATGGCTATAATGTTCCTATTATTATATTTATCACAAGACTTTTTACTTAAACAACTCAGTTTATGTGAAGATGTTACTCTCAGCACAACAATATCTATTCATATAATGATATTAATGAGTCAAACACTGATATCTATTACAATTATCATGAGCCCAAAATATTATTTTCAACTACTTACAAAAAAAGTGTAAATAAGGCTACGGGTGTTGTGGTGAGTTTGAGTCAGTAGTTTCTTCTATCATTTATTCCTCTTAAAATGTTCTACTTGCTGTTGAATTGACGCTGAACTGTATGTTCGTGATAAGTAGATACAACAAGCGCCAATCAGAACAAACTCAATACAGAACTTTTTATCCACTCATAATTGAAACGGAAAAACTGATTAAAAAAATTTAGTTAAGTTAAAAAGTAGGATATTTGATTTTGAACTGTAGTGAAGTTAAAACTGTCCCCAAATGGAAATACGTCAGTAAAGTTTAGATCTGTGAAAAAGATATTTAAGTACAGGAATCGATTGCATTTACTTTGTTACTGTATACCAATGTATAAGTATTTTGTTTTACATTAGCTTTGTCTCTAGCAGCTTTCTCAGGTTTGTGTTTTGTTGTTGCTAAGCATTTCGGTTTGTATCAACTATTTCTGTTTGCACTTATAGGAATAACTTTATTTAGATCTGTTCCCTGCTTTTTACATGACATTAAGTATGAAATGTATTGTAGAAATAAACCGTTGTCAGAATTATGGATCGAGGCTACATCTCCCAGGAGCCACTGCTTCCGTGTCTTGGTCAAATGTCACACACACTTGTTTTTTGCCACCTTGATTAGCACTTGTATATAACCTTTCACACCACTCTTTGTCTTATGTTTGTCTTTCCATCATTATTATTGTTTTGCCAGCAGTTATGTATATGCTCGGATTTGTTTCATGCTTGTTTATGTTTTGACTCATTATGTGTTTCATTAGTAGTGTTTGTTTCGTCTGTCAGCACATCGAAGTTCATCAAGGTAAATTTTCATTTTAGCCTTGGTTTGTTTATGAATCCAGGTTAATTGGACAAGAAACTTTCGGATTGTTGAATGTTTCAATTATTCACGTCAATTTCTTTCACTATTATTTACATTTACGGCATTTGCCAGACGCCTTATCCAGAGCGACTTACAACTGAGCAGGTAGGTTAGGAGGGTTAAGGGCCTTGCTCAAGTGGCAGCTTGGTGGGGGTGGGATTTGAACCTGTGAGCTTCCAATTCAAACTCCAATGTCTTAACCACTTAGCTACTAACCAGCTTTCTATTTTATATAAAGGTTATCTGCACCTACATTTACTTTGTATATGTTATGCATGACAATTAGTCTCTTAGTTTCAGGAAGTGTATGTCTATTCTATGATAGATAAGACTCGTTAAATAGCGCTCACAAAGCTTGAATGTACGCATCGGGTTATTGTCTATATTTATGTTCGAGTTGCAAGCAGTAAGCAGCAGTCCAGAAAGAATTGCAAGGTATGAAAAGGTAGCTATGTTGATTCATTATTTATTTCATCATTTAATTTACATTCAATCTACATGCATATAATAAGATACCCTGGTGAAATGGACATGAGTAAAGTAGAAGTGGTGCTTTAACAACAATTCTCTCATACGGGCCACTGGATGTTCAAAATGCACCTCATGGCAAAGACTCTCTGAGGATTTGAAAATTAGAATTGTTGCTCTCCACAAAGAAGGTCAATAACATCCTGAACCTAATTTACAGTACAGTGGCCAGGGTCATACAGAGGTTTTCCTTTTAGAACAGACCTCACAAGGGTCTATTAAATAAGTCGAGTCTTCGTGCTGTGCGTCAAGTGCAGAAGCCAGCTTCAAAAAACAGATACCTTAGTGCTGCCAGCTTTCCTTTAGTGGTTGCAGAAGCAGAAGGTCCACTTCTTAGTGCTCAGACCATACAACGCACACTGCAACAAGTCGGTTTGCATGACACAAGGAAGCCTCTTCTGAAGCTGGCTCACAAGAAAGCCTGCAAACTATTTGCTGAAGACAACCTGTCCAAGCATGAATGACTGGAACCATGTCCTGTGGTCTGATGAAACTAAGATAAAGTTGTTTGGCTCAGATAGAGTAGAGCATGTGTGGTGATGCCCTTGAGAGGAGTACCAGGAAAATTGTGTCTTGTCTACAGTCAAACATGGTGGTGGCAGCATCATGGTCTGGGGCTGCATGAGTGCTGCTGGTACTTGGTTGCTGCAGTTCATTGAGGGAAACATAGATTCCAACATGAGAATGACCCCAAACACACCGGCAAGATGACAACTACCTTGCTGATGAAGCTGAAGGTGAAAGTGATTGAGTGGCCAAGTATGTCTGCCTATTGTGTTATTTTTAGAGAACAGTAAATCTGTACTGATATACAAGCTGTAAAATATATCAAATTTTCATTTTAATAGTATTGTCCCTTAACAACATATAATAAAATGGTGGCTGAAATGTGCAGGGTGTATACACTTTATGAGATGAACAATGATCGCCGTGAACCAACAAATACCAACAATAACGGACGGTGAGAGTGTGGAAGTTTAAATAGGAGCTGGTGATGATGATAAACGAGCACCATATGTGCGCGATTGAAGCCGGGAGCTTCAGAGAAAGCGGCCGAGAAAACACCTGACACGCTGAAGGGGGCCGAAGGGGGCGTGGCAGGTGGATTCCTGACAGTTAACAAACATGTATGTACATTTTTATAGCATGCCTTCATTAAACAAATCGCGGCAACGCTGTTGTGTAAAAAACCTCCAAAAACACGTGCATGCACATTCTCATTTATTAACGCACATCATGTACATAAAGAAATTTCAAGCACCTTAATATATTTCCGCCATTTTGATTTTCGTTTATCTCGATCATTGGTTTTCTCGATGCTTTTTGGCGACCCCCTAGGACCCCCTATAGTATAGTATAGTATAGTATAGTATAGTATAGTATAGTATAGTATAGTATAGTATAGTGGTACATCAATACAAATACTGTTTTAAAAAACTTTGTTAAACGGTGAAGTACTGACACCACTTTTTTATCCAAGTTAAGTTTTCCTATTTCCCACAGTGCATCCTGGTGGAAAAGTGATTCATCAAACCAGGCCACCTTATTTTGTTGCTCCATCGATAAGGATAAGCTCATCTGTCAAATGCTATAAATATAAGCAGTGATCATCCTTCCAATGGTGTGTACTTGATAACAATGTTCAGGTAGGTGGTACATGTCAAAGTGACATACGCATGAATGCTAGAACCTGAGGTTTCCTAGCAGAACATCACCCAGACAGCACACTGACCGATTTCCCATTGTGCATCCTGTTATAGTTTTTCCTCAGGTAAGCAATACACACACACACACACACACACACACACACACACACACACACACACACACACACACACACACCTAGTTGTCCATCAGACTATTTCTCTATGGTTTGGTTCTGAAGCAAATTTATAAGGTGGACAGTTGTCAGAATAGGCTCTCTGACCAGTCTGCAGTGATGCAGCTCCATAGCCAGCAGGGTGTAATGTCCCTGACAGCCTCTATTATGTTTTCTTTCTTGTTTAAAAGTAGTCTATTATGTTATTTACATCATTTTCCAAATGCCCTTATCCAGAGCGACTTAAAATGATCCCATTTATACAACTGAGCATTAAGGGTTAAGGGCCCAGAAGCAGCAGCTTGCCAGTGCTTGGATTTGATCTCATGACCTTGAATGAGAAGTCCAACACTATGACCACTGAACTACCACTTGGACAGCAGCCAATACCTGACCATCACAATTCACATGCAACGCAATGCAGCATTCTGTTTGTATATAACACGAGTGTGGTGCAGTACAATGCTCCAGCGTGTCTGCTCTCCCCAATTCGTCACACAGTATGTATTTCCGTGCCAAATGTAATGCTATTTCCATAAAGCTTAATGAGTGTGATTGCACATGCATGCTGTGAAATATGGGACACACTATGACAAAACTTTGTACGCTGAATGAAACTGAGTGAGTATGATGTAATGTACAGTAACAGGCGGGCAACTTTGTGTAATGTGTATGCTGACTGCAATGTGTGATGCTTAATGTGGACGCCTTTTTTTTAAAACATGCAAGAGGTAAAATGTAGGCTGTGTCATTTGCGATGCAAAATGAGGGTAATAAATGTGAAGAACCCTCTACGTCACAGCACATCTACCACACTGTTTGGATGATTGGGATAGATAGGCTAACAAAGATAAACCCAGGGAAAAACCACAAGCAAATATCAATGATCCTTTTTGTATATTCACGTTGTAATGTAATACAACCGAACCACCAAAGTCTGTAAAGGACAATACCCAGAATAAAGTATAAGGAAGTGAGGCCACTGCTGGGTCCTTGAGCCCTTAATCCTCATTTGCTTGGCTGTATAACTGTAAGTCACTCTGCAATAAAAGTGTGTGTGTGTGTGTGTGTGTGTGTGTGTGTGTGTGTGTGTGTGTGTGTGTGTGTGTATACATATATAAGTAAATATGCTTGTGTTGGAGGGACACAAAAGAACTATTGGTTTGTTTTTGTGTTCCGTATTTAACACAAGGAAGTGGTAAGGCCTAGTTTACTAATCGGAAGGTCAGGGGTTCAAGCCCAAGTATCGCCATGCTGCACCTCGAACGACTCGCTCCGGATTTTGTGAGTTTACCCCTTTACAATCTTGTCCCTGATGTCCTTTGAGAGCTCTTTGGTTTCGCTCATGGTGGTGGAGAGGTTTGAATGGAAGAGGTTGATTCTGTAATGGGTGTCTTTTATACACATAATGAGTTGATTAGGGGTTCTTTCTTAAAGGGACAGAACCGATTTGAGTGTGTGTCGGGGTCAACATGTTTTTTGGCTGGAATGGGATCAAATACCCCACTGTAGATGATTTAAACAATACTCAGTATTTTATTCATATCGAACATAGTCCCAAAGATGCACTAGTCTGTGACACATGTTAGTGAAAAGCCAAAAACAGCTGATTTGTGAGGTTTTATTTCCTAAAATACCAATTAAATTGTACACCTCAACACTGCATTAACAACGAACAACACAACAACCTCTTCAACATGGCAGAATTAAACAAAGATCAAACAAGCAGATAAAAAAAAAAATACCCAGACAAAACAGTAAAGCAATCTTTTAAAATGGAATCTTCAGTTTACATATACAAAATGACAGTTCTATTAGTACTATCAGTACTATCAGTACTATTAAATGGACAAATGCAATTAAAGTAAATAATATTAGATAAAGTCAAACCAAATATTCAGAGCTGACTCTGATTTAATGCAGCTCTCAGTCTCAAAGAGGGACAATATTTTTATTCAACTTTAACAAAAGCTGCAAAGTTTTTGGAATTCATTAGAGCACTTTTTACACTGAAAATCAGGAAAGGCAGCAGCCAGCAGATGAGGTTTGGTGAGTCTGGAGCCTTAATGACATCTTTAACAGAGGTGCAAAATGTAATTAGTTATTGTCCATTAATATATAGTTGAGTTAAAGGTAAAGAGTAAATGTTTCTTGAATCTTTGATATTCAGTAAAACTAGAAAGTAGCCAAAAAATGACAAGTACAGCAACGACGTATATTTGTTGACCTCGATCTGTAGGTTGTTGTTTTTCTTTTCACATTGTTCCACATGTTGTGACAGAACAACTGAACATTAACCATTTCAACCATTTCCACTGCGGACTTTACGACGCTGCCCCCTTGTGCATTAGCCGTCTTCAACTCTAGACGACCTGCTTCAACTCGCAAACTCGCGGTCGACTTCACATACTTTCACAGTGTACATAACATACCCTAGGGCATCTACTGATGATTAGCGTTCGGCTTAAAAATGGGAAAGAATTCTTTGTTAATATAAAACAAACCAAAAAAATGGTTCTTGGTTTGGACAATTTTTTTGTAGAATACAGTAGAAAACACACTTGTACACTATATCGAGGCTTCATTTGATACCGAAACACAGAGATCCAATAGAAACGATTTTATTTCCATTTGATTGACTTTTGCAGTCTGCAATATGTTTTATTTATAAAATCACCACTTTCGCCTACACAAATTTCCCACACTTGTTTCACTGTTTTTTTTTCTACGCGTCAATAAATGAAGCTCGTGCTGATTATGCGTTATGGTCAACTGAGTCACTTTTTTATAATTAGATGTGCAATAAACTTATCTGCAAGAGTGAAAGGGAAAGTTTATAGGAATGTGGTGAGAACTGCGATGTTGTATGGATTAGAGACAGTGGCATTGAGTAAAAGACAGGAGGTGGAGCTGGAGGTAGCAGAGCTGAAGATGTTGAGGTTTTTGTTAGGGGTGATGACAATGGACAGGATTAGAAATGAGTTTATTAGAGGGACAGCGCATGTAGGACGTTTTGAAGACGAGGTGAGGGAGGTGAGATTGAGATGGTTTGGACATGTACAGAGGAGGAACATGGAGTATATCGGTAGGAGAATGCTGAGGATGGAGTCACCAGGAAGGAGAAAAAGAGGATGACCAAAAAGGAGGTTTATGGATGTCGTGAGGAAGGTAGTTGGTGTGACAGAGGCAGATGTAGAGGACAGGGGGTATGGAGACGGATGATCCGCTGTGGCGACCACTAATGGGAGCAGCCAAAAGAAGAAGAAGAAGATGAACGTGAAATTGGACGGTGGTGTAAAAACAGTTGGGAAACGCTGCAACTATGCGATGAAATATTTACACCTGTCCATCCCATTCCAGATGTTGCTTATTATAATAACCACCACTATTCTATAAATCCTTTGACTTGGGCTAAAGGCCATGGGGTTTTGTGTTCACTCAGTCACAAGTGCAGTAACTGTGCACTTGGTTACTGTGGCAAGAAAAACTCCCTAAAATGGCATAAAGAAGAAGCTTTGGGAGGAACCCGGACACAAAGAGGAACCCATCCTTATCTGGGTTGCTCCAAATATCCGTTCATTACAGTTTTATCATTGTTGAGGTGTACTGTTCATTGTTCTTTTATATCACATTGTAGTTTTTATATGCCATTGTAGTTTATATCACATTACAATCCAAAGCCATGTTCTTGAGTCGCTCAGTATCTTCATAAATCTTCAGGCTCTTCATCTAGACGTGTCAGTTGTGTGTTCACGTGTGTGGAATGGTGTGATGATGGTTCAATGCATTTTAATACTAATTCTGAAAAAGTTGGGACACTGTGTAAAATGTAAATAAAAACAGAATGCAATGATTTGCAAATCTCATAAACACATATTTGCTTGTACATTTGGAAAGGCTCCGTCAATGCTGAACGGTATATACAGGTTTTAGAGCAACAAATGCTTTCATCCAGAAAACGTCTTTTTCAGAGAGGACTTTGTGTATCTAAGCAAGACAATGTTAACTGCATACTGCATCTATTACAACAGCATGACTTCGTAGTAAAAGAGTCCAGGTGCTGAACTGCCTACCTTCAGTCTATTTTACCATTTGGCACATCATGAAATGAAAAACACAACAAAGGACAACCAGAACTGTTGAGCAGCTATAATCGTGTATCAGACGCATATGGGACAACATTCCTCTCCCAAAACTTTAGCAACTGGTCTCCTCAGTTCTCAGATGTACACTGGCGATCAAAATTAGAGAACAATTAATAAACAATTGAACAATTCTGAAATAATGTCATCTTCACTGCTCAACAGTTGAAGGAGTTTTTGTCCTGTCTATACCACGCTACCAGAACACCTTTTTCACAAATTACCTAAGGCATTTAAAAAAAAATAACATTATTTTGCAGAAAACACACTGATCAACATTAGAGAACACTTTCAGATACCTCCCAGTTATTGGTGTTAATCTGGTACCTGGTGCTAATTTTCTTGATTATCTGTCAACCCCTATTTAACTGGCAGCCTAACTTCCAGTTTCACTGACTCTGCAAGATGGTGGGCCGTTCTAAAGTGACTGAAAGCCTCCGGCAGCAGGTTGTCCAGATGAAGGCCAAAGGGATGATCCTATCAGCCATAGCAAGACAAGTTGGTAGTTCCAAATCTGTGATTTCAAGAATATTGACTCTTTACAATCTTTTTGGAAATGCCTCAGTTATTTTGTGGAAAAGGTGTTCTGGTAGCATGGTCTGGACAGGACAAAAACTCCTTCAACTGTTGAGCAGTGAAGATGACATTATTTCAGAATTGTTCAATTGTTTATTAATTGTTCTCTAATTTTGTCCCATCTTTAAAAAAAAAAAAAAAAAAAAAAAAATGATGCAGACATCATATTCAAAATGACACTTTTCTTTTGATTAAAATGGTAAATATTTTCAACAAAACAATTTGAAATGTTTTATTGTTTGTTTGATTGTAAACAGAATATGGATTTATAAGCTTTTTAAATCATTGAATTTTGTTGTTTTTTGATGCAGCGCCCCAAATGTTTTGGATTTTTTTTGTAATTATAATAATTATAACAAATAAATTCTTTTTTTTTTTTTTTAATGTCATGAAAAAGCATATGCATGTCAACACTAACCCCAACACCCCCCCCCCCCCCCCCCCTTGCGCACGAGAGGTTGGCGCGCGCGCGCTCGCAGGCTGGTGCGCGGGCGCGCGAGCGCGCGCTCACGCCGTCCAGCGCCCTCTTCCGGTCGAATCCCGGAAGCGCAGCGCTTCCTCCTTCTTCCTGCTCTCTCCAATGTTCGTCGTCCTTCTCCTCCTCCTCCTCCTCCTCCGGCTCCATTTCGACGGGATTTTTCATCCTCCTAACCGCCCCGGATCAGGACACGACCGCGTCTAAGGTAAACGGGAAGCTCCGGGGTTCGAGCCAGGGCCGAAAACGTCGGCATGGCTCTTCGGGTTTAGGCGCTTGAAGAACCGGGGGGGGGGAGAGAAGGAAGAAGAAGAAAAAGAAGAAGAAGAAGGAGGGAGAAGAAGAAGCAGCGCGAGCGCGACACACACACACACACACACACACGCACGCACACACGCATGCATACACACGCATACAGCGCGCGCACGCGAGAGGGAGAGGTAGAGGTGGTGGTGGTGTTGAAGGAAGAGTGGAAAAAGAGAGAGAAAAAGAGAAAGAGAGAGAGAGAAACTGACTTCACGCATCAGTTGCGTATAGTGGAGCATAAACAAACCTCGCGCGCGCCTCCGAAATTCCCCGCACTCACACACACACACACACACACACACACGCATAATAATAACACGAGCGCGTGATAGATTTGGTATTTTTAGCCAATGCAAACGCTTTCTTTTTCTTTTTTCTTTTTTTTCTTGCATGCTCTCGCTTTTGCATTCCTCTTTCTTTCCCTCTTTCTTTCTTTTCTTTTTCTCTTTTTTAATTGTATTTCTGCAGCTTTCCTTTGCACCTCTCTTTTTCTCTCTCTCTCTCCCTCTCTCTCTCTTCTCCAATCCGCAAAACACTCCCTCCATCCCCTCCTCTTCCCTTCCCTCCATTACTTCGTGCATGTGCGTGCGTGCGCGCGCGTGTGTGTGTGTGTGTGTGTGTATAAGCGTATATGCGTGTGTGTGTGTGTGTGCGCGCGCGCGCGTGTGTATACATACATATTATATATATTGTTGCTATTTGTGCGTAAGTGTTTCCCTTTAAACCAGTTATAAAAACACTGTCGCTCCGTGTGGAACTGAGGGAAAGGGCTAGTGTGTAGACCATCATGACCATCAGTGATGCATGTGGAGTTTTTGAAGGCCATCTGTGGAGATATGAGGATCTGGATTAACCTGTGCATGCTTGCTCCTATCCTCCTCCAATGCTCCAGGGAGAAAGGAAAGAAAAACCCCTTTCACAAATGTGCAAGCATGATGTCCTTGCAGGAGGAAAACAGGTTGGAGAAGATCTTGGAATAGATCTTGGCAGGGTTTTATTTTGGGATCATTGAGCATGAGATGGAATCAGATGAAGGTTGAAGTTGTGTCTGGTTGGATTTGTATTATATACATATATTTATATATATATATATATATATATATATATATATATATATATATATATATATATAGGATTGTTTTGACATTTCTGGATGCATGAAATATCTCGAGATGTTCTGTAGAGCTGGACGATATGAGCGTAGAGTATCGGTATTGTGATGATATTAAAGGAACTGTGTCTCCACTCTTCTGGGAAGGTGTTCCACTCGATTTTGGAGTGTGCTTGTGTTGTGTTAATAAAGTCAGGTGCAGGTGAGGTTCCTCTCAAAGGTGTTTAATAGGGTTTGAGATCTTTAGCAGGCCACGCAAGATCTTCCAACCCATGTAAAGACATATCTTCACCGAGCTGGCTTTGTGCGCAGGAACATTGTGGAATTGGCTTTTGGGTTTTGAGTTCAAGTGAAGGGGAAATTTCATGCATGATCCAGAGATCTTACGCTTGGTGGTAACCGTTTGGTGAAGAACATACGGGTGGAAGAAAGGTCAGGCGTCCCAATACTTTTGGCTCAGTCCTGTATATTGTTGGACGGTTGCTGAAACTCGGAGAACGAAGTGGATTTTTTCCCCCTCATCACTTTAATAACAGTCACCTGGTCCTAAGCGCTGTTTTCAGTTCCAGATAAATAACACACCAGAAGACCGTGCTCGTTTCCCCCCCCTGAACGCTTTAGGAATGCAAATGCTGCACAATGAAATGTCGATTTTTTTTTCTTCTTCTTCTCCCCCTCAAGGTTCCCCGAGGGTTCCCTTCATAAACCGGTTCTCTCTGATCTCCAAACGCGCTCTCGTAGGGTTTTTATGTAGAACATTTAATGCATTTAATGATTACTTTAGAGATACGAAACAACAAAAAAAAGAAACAGATTTGCTTTTTTTTTTTACTTGTTTTTTTGTTTGTTTGTTTGTCTGTTTTGTTTGTTTTATCTCAAACATTTTTTGTAGTGAAGGCACATATTTGCTCTCCAGGACGTTATCGAAGTCAAATATCACGAGACCAAAAAATTAAATCTGTACCAACATCCAGGCTGAAACGAGACGTCGTGTTAATGTAGTGTTAATAAACATCCAGGCTGAAATGAGACGTCGTGTTAATGTAGTGTTAATAAACATCCAGGCTGAAATGAGATTTGTGTTAATGTAGTGTTAATAACATCCAGGCTGAAATGAGAAGTCGTGTTAATGTAGTGTTAATAACATCCAGGCTGAAATAAGACGTCGTGTTAATGTAGTGTTAATAACATCTAGGCTGAAATGAGACGTCGTGTTAATGTAGTGTTAATAACATCCAGGCTGGAATGAGAAGTCGTGTTAATGTAGTGTTAATAAACATCCATGCTGAAATGAGAAGTCGTGTTAATGTAGTGTTAATAACATCCAGGCTGAAATGAGAAGTCGTGTTAATGTAGTGTTAATAACATCCAGGCTGAAATGAGACGTCGTGTTAATGTAGTGTTAATAAACATCCAGGCTGAAATGAAAAGTCGTGTTAATGTAGTGTTAATAACATCCAGGCTGAAATGAGATGTAGTGTTAATAACATCCAGGCTGAAATGAGACGTCGTGTTAATGTAGTGTTAATAAACATCCAGGCTGAAATGAGAAGTCGTGTTAATGTAGTGTTAATAACATCCAGGCTGAAATGAGAAGTCGTGTTAATGTAGTGTTAATAACATCCAGGCTGAAATGAGAAGTCGTGTTAATGTAGTGTTAATAACATCCAGGCTGAAATGAGAAGTCGTGTTAATGTAGTGTTAATAAACATCCAGGCTGAAATGAGACGTCGTGTTAATGTAGTGTTAATAACATCCAGGCTGAAATGAGAAGTCGTGTTAATGTAGTGTTAATAACATCCAGGCTGAAATGAGATGTAGTGTTAATAAACATCCAGGCTGAAATGAGACGTCGTGTTAATGTAGTGTTAATAAACATCCAGGCTGAAATGAGATGTTGTGTTAATGTAGTGTTAATAACATCCAGGCTGAAATGAGAAGTCGTGTTAATGTAGTGTTAATAACATCCAGGCTGAAATGAGACATCGTGTTAATGTAGTGTTAATAACATCCAGGCTGGAATGAGAAGTCGTGTTAATGTAGTGTTAATAACATCCAGGCTGGAATGAGAAGTCGTGTTAATGTAGTGTTAATAACATCCAGGCTGAAATGAGAAGTCGTGTTAATGTAGTGTTAATAAACATCCAGGCTGAAATGAGACTTCGTGTTAATGTAGTGTTAATAACATCCAGGCTGAAATGAGACGTCCTGTTAATGTAGTGTTAATAACATCCAGGCTGAAATGAAAAGTCGTGTTAATGTAGTGTTAATAAACATCCAGGCTGAAATGAGACGTCGTGTTAATGTAGTGTTAATAAACATCCAGGCTGAAATAAGAAGTCGTGTTAATTTAGTGTTAATAACATCCAGGCTGAAATGAGAAGTCGTGTTAATGTAGTGTTAATAACATCCAGGCTGAAATGAGATGTAGTGTTAATAACATCCAGGCTGAAATGAGACGTCGTGTAAATGTAGTGTTAATAAACATCCAGGCTGAAATGAGACGTCCTGTTAATGTAGTGTTAATAACATCCAGGCTGAAATGAGACGTCGTGTTAATGTAGTGTTAATAACATCCAGGCTGAAATGAAAAGTCGTGTTAATGTAGTGTTAATAAACATCCAGGCTGAAATGAGACGTCGTGTTAATGTAGTGTTAATAAACATCCAGGCTGAAATAAGAAGTCGTGTTAATTTAGTGTTAATAACATCCAGGCTGAAATGAGAAGTCGTGTTAATGTAGTGTTAATAACATCCAGGCTGAAATGAGATGTAGTGTTAATAACATCCAGCCTGAAATGAGACGTCGTGTAAATGTAGTGTTAATAAACATCCAGGCTGAAATGAGACTTCGTGTTAATGTAGTGTTAATAACATCCAGGCTGAAATGAGACGTCCTGTTAATGTAGTGTTAATAACATCCAGGCTGAAATGAGACGTCCTGTTAATGTAGTGTTAATAACATCCAGGCTGAAATGAGACGTCGTGTTAATGTAGTGTTAATAACATCCAGGCTGAAATGAGAAGTCGTGTTAATGTAGTGTTAATAACATCCAGGCTGAAATGAGAAGTCGTGTTAATGTAGTGTTAATAACATCCAGGCTGAAATGAAAAGTCGTGTTAATGTAGTGTTAATAACATCCAGGCTGAAATGAGACGTCCTGTTAATGTAGTGTTAATAACATCCAGGCTGAAATGAGAAGTCGTGTTAATGTAGTGTTAATAACATCCAGGCTGAAATGAGAAGTCGTGTTAATGTAGTGGTGATAACATCCAGGCTGAAATGAGACGTCGTGTTAATGTAGTGTTAATAACATCCAGGCTGAAATGAGAAGTCGTGTTAATGTAGTGTTAATAACATCCAGGCTGAAATGAAAAGTCGTGTTAATGTAGTGTTAATAACATCCAGGCTGAAATGAGACGTCCTGTTAATGTAGTGTTAATAACATCCAGGCTGAAATGAGAAGTCGTGTTAATGTAGTGTTAATAACATCCAGGCTGAAATGAGAAGTCGTGTTAATGTAGTGTTAATAACATCCAGGCTGAAATGAAAAGTCGTGTTAATGTAGTGTTAATAACATCCAGGCTGAAATGAGACGTCGTGTTAATGTAGTGTTAATAAAATCCAGGCTGAAATGAGACGTCCTGTTAATGTAGTGTTAATAACATCCAGGCTGAAATGAGACGTCGTGTTAATGTAGTGTTAATAACATCCAGGCTGAAATGAGAAGTCGTGTTAATGTAGTGTTAATAACATCCAGGCTGAAATGAAAAGTCGTGTTAATGTAGTGTTAATAACATCCAGGCTGAAATGAGACGTCCTGTTAATGTAGTGTTAATAACATCCAGGCTGAAATGAGAAGTCGTGTTAATGTAGTGTTAATAACATCCAGGCTGAAATGAGAAGTCGTGTTAATGTAGTGTTAATAACATCCAGGCTGAAATGAAAAGTCGTGTTAATGTAGTGTTAATAACATCCAGGCTGAAATGAGACGTCCTGTTAATGTAGTGTTAATAACATCCAGGATGAAATGAGAAGTCGTGTTAATGTAGTGTTAATAACATCCAGGCTGAAATGAGAAGTCGTGTTAATGTAGTGTTAATAACATCCAGGCTGAAATGAGAAGTCGTGTTAATGTAGTGTTAATAACATCCAGGCTGAAATGAAAAGTCGTGTTAATGTAGTGTTAATAACATCCAGGCTGAAATGAGACGTCCTGTTAATGTAGTGTTAATAACATCCAGGCTGAAATGAGAAGTCGTGTTAATGTAGTGTTAATAACATCCAGGCTGAAATGAGAAGTCGTGTTAATGTAGTGGTGATAACATCCAGGCTGAAATGAGACGTCGTGTTAATGTAGTGTTAATAACATCCAGGCTGAAATGAGAAGTCGTGTTAATGTAGTGTTAATAACATCCAGGCTGAAATGAAAAGTCATGTTAATGTAGTGTTAATAACATCCAGGCTGATATGAGACGTCCTGTTAATGTAGTGTTAATAACATCCAGGCTGAAATGAGAAGTCGTGTTAATGTAGTGTTAATAACATCCAGGCTGAAATGAGAAGTCGTGTTAATGTAGTGTTAATAACATCCAGGCTGAAATGAAAAGTCGTGTTAATGTAGTGTTAATAACATCCAGGCTGAAATGAGACGTCGTGTTAATGTAGTGTTAATAAAATCCAGGCTGAAATGAGACGTCCTGTTAATGTAGTGTTAATAACATCCAGGCTGAAATGAGACGTCGTGTTAATGTAGTGTTAATAACATCCAGGCTGAAATGAGAAGTCGTGTTAATGTAGTGTTAATAACATCCAGGCTGAAATGAGAAGTCGTGTTAATGTAGTGTTAATAACATCCAGGCTGAAATGAAAAGTCGTGTTAATGTAGTGTTAATAACATCCAGGCTGAAATGAGACGTCCTGTTAATGTAGTGTTAATAACATCCAGGCTGAAATGAGAAGTCGTGTTAATGTAGTGTTAATAACATCCAGGCTGAAATGAGAAGTCGTGTTAATGTAGTGTTAATAACATCCAGGCTGAAATGAAAAGTCGTGTTAATGTAGTGTTAATAACATCCAGGCTGAAATGAAAAGTCGTGTTAATGTAGTGTTAATAACATCCAGGCTGAAATGAGACGTCGTGTTAATGTAGTGTTAATAACATCCAGGCTGAAATGAGAAGTCGTGTTAATGTAGTGTTAATAACATCCAGGCTGAAATGAAAAGTCGTGTTAATGTAGTGTTAATAACATCCAGGCTGAAATGAGACGTCGTGTTAATGTAGTGTTAATAACATCCAGGCTGAAATGAGAAGTCGTGTTAATGTAGTGTTAATAACATCCAGGCTGAAATGAGAAGTCGTGTTAATGTAGTGTTAATAACATCCAGGCTGAAATGAGAAGTCGTGTTAATGTAGTGTTAATAACATCCAGGCTGAAATGAGAAGTCGTGTTAATGTAGTGTTAATAACATCCAGGCTGAAATGAGAAGTCGTGTTAATGTAGTGTTAATAAACATCCATGCTGAAATGAGAAGTCGTGTTAATGTAGTGTTAATAACATCCAGGCTGAAATGAGAAGTCGTGTTAATGTAGTGTTAATAACATCCAGGCTGGAATGAGAAGTCGTGTTAATGTAGTGTTAATAACATCCAGGCTGAAATGAGAAGTCTTGTTAATGTAGTGTTAATAACATCCAGGCTGAAATGAAAAGTCGTGTTAATGTAGTGTTAATAACATCCAGGCTGAAATGAGACATCGTGTTAATGTAGTGTTAATAACATCCAGGCTGAAATGAGACATCGTGTTAATGTAGTGTTAATAAACATCCAGGCTGAAATGAGACATCGTGTTAATGTAGTGTTAATAACATCCAGGCTGAAATGAGACATCGTGTTAATGTAGTGTTAATAACATCCAGGCTGAAATGAGACATCGTGTTAATGTAGTGTTAATAACATCCAGGCTGAAATGAGACATCGTGTTAATGTAGTGTTGATCATAGCAACAGTTTTATTTCTCTTTGTATGTG
>NC_139576.1:7297597-7307597 GCF_946808225.1 Silurus aristotelis
ACACAAGCACACGCACACACTCGCACACACACAAGCACACACACACACACACACACACACACACACACATATTCGTGCAAACACACACTGTCTCTCTTTCAAACAGTGCTTTAAACAGCTCTTGTGTTTGTTAAATGAAGGATCTCGCGTAGAATTGGATTATATGAAAAATTAGACTCATGCAAACATTTAATTATAGCGCTTATTATTACATCCTGATATTGTTGTTCGAACGGTGGGTTGATCCTGTTTTTTTGTTGCAGCTCTGACTGTAGTGCCACCTGCACGGGTTATGTTCATGTTCTCGTTCTAGTACATTATTGTTTCTATAGCTCACACACAGGGACTTAAACTTTTTAAAACGATGACGCATTCACAGAGGAAGTGCACGCATTTCAAGCTGATGGAAGGAGTCTCCAGTATCAGCGGCCATTTTCCCTCAGAGGTTGAAGCTGTGGCTTTTTTTTTTTTTGACATCATCATGTTCAGACGATCATGGTTTGAAAGTTTTTTTAAAGCTGTAAGGAATGTGGGCGGGGACAGGAAGTTACGCAGTGTTAATTCATAAATTAATTGTATTTATTTCAAAAACTTTATTGATCCCACTGGAAAATTGTAATTTCTTCGCATAGCTTCCTAACATCGCTGGGGTCAGAGTGCAAGGTCAGCCATGTTACAGCGCCCCTGGAGCACAGAGGGTTAAGGGCCTTGCTCAAGGGCCCTAAGAGTGGCAGCTTGGCGACACAAGTGCTTAAACCCCCAAACTTCCCATCAGTAACCCAGGACCATAACCACTGGCGTACCACCTTCTTAAATGTAGCTACAAAAAAAAAAAAAAAAAAACAGTTTTAGTGCCGAATTGGTTTTAGTGACCGAAGCTGCAAGGGACAGCAATTATTTATATATTAAAACGAGTGAAGAAAGATTACGACCGAAAGGTACGGTCAGGATGACGTATGCAGATTTTTCAGAAATTATATAGATAAGTAGGAAGAAGTGCGTAAATATAGTGGAAGGCTATGCAGTGTTTTAATGGTTTTTTTTTATTTCCTCTTAAAACTGACTTTTTCAGGATAGACTTCAGGTGATATATTTATTCTTTTTTTACAGATGTTTACTTTGACTTATTTAATAATAATATTATTATTATTATTATTATTATTATTATTATTATTATTATTATTATTATTATAATTATTAATCTATTTATTTATTTAATTGTATTTTTATTTATAATTTCTTATGCTTGGAATGCGCTTTAAGATGTAACTTGAAGGCGCTGTGTAAAATTAAGATTATTTATATATATATATATATATATATATATATATATATATATATATATATATATATATATATATATATATATATAAAGAAATAAAGAAAAACGATTATTATATAGAGTAGTAAGTAATAAATAGAAAATGAATACATATTGCTCCTGAATGTATTTGCATGGATTGCATGTGAGTATGAGTTTTACGTGCTCATGATGCCTGGGGGGGAAATCATTCAATCCAATTTGATTTGTAAAGCACGTTTAACAATGAACATTGTCCCAAAGCAGCTTTGCAGAGATAAAGAGGTCATAATATTTTAATTTTTATGTTAATGCCTAATGAGTGAGCCGGCTTCGACAGCGGCAAGGAGAAACTTGTGCCGTGAGGAAGAAAACTTGAGAGGAACCGGACTTGAAATGGAACCCATTCTTATCTGGGTGGCACCGAATGTTCATTTCTAAAAGTTCCATCATTGTTGAGGTTCGGTGATAGGCGCTTAAATGCAGAACTGTTCGTGCAACCTGCGGTCCCACGCCATTGTAGTCGATTGTATCAATTACAGTCAAAATCCATCCTCATAGTTTTTGAGATGTTTATTAACTTCATGGATCTTTGGGCTGTTCATGTGGAACCATGCTGAGGAAGCTGTACTGATTGGTCTCCAATGGAAGAGAACGTCATCCAGTGGTAGGGCTTCAGGATGAATCAGGCGGATCTGAAAAGAAGAAAGGGTCAGGATTGCTGTTCAGTGATACATGAGAGGCTTTTCTCATGTCTTGTAGTTGTGGTTCTTGGTGCTTGTGTGATGAAGGATGATATGTCATGCTTTAATAAAGAAAATGCTTGAAGACAGGCCGTTGGAGGAAAAAAAAACAATCACAGGAAACAGGAAGCTTGGCCTTTTTTTTGTATATTTGGTATAGCGGTAGAACTTTCCATATGTCCCTAATGGGCCCAGTGGTTCACCACTGTTTCTTCCTTTGAGCATTTTAACAGATACTGACCAGTGCAGACCAGAACATCCCACAAGAGCTGCAGTTTTGGAGATGCTTTGACCCAGTTGTCTAGACTTCACAATTTGTCAAACTCGCTCAAATCCTTACGCTCGCCCATTTTTCCTGCTTCTAACATGAACTTTGAGGAGAAAATGTTCACTTGCTGCCTAATAAATCCACCCACTAACAGGTGCCATGATGAAGAGATAATCAGTGATATTCACTTCACCACTTATAATGTTATAATGTCATAATGTCTTTCCTGATCGGTGTTTAAGGAACAAACGTATATATTCTTTCAATACCGCTTTATCTCCGTGAAGCTGCTTTGAGACAATGGGCGATACAAATAAAAATGTATGGAATTGAAATGAGTTTTGGGAGTTTTCAGACGGCATTCCGGTTCATCACAAAGTTACAGAAGTCAGGGTTGCGTGCAGGACACATCAGGTTCTGTTACTCCAAGAGACGCCATGTCTTTCATGGAGCTCGACTGTGTCTCATAGTTCCAGTGAAGGGAAAACAACAGAGCATACAGAGACCGTATATACATTTGTGTGCTTCTAACTTTCCACCGTTTGGAAAGAACTGCATTTGGGTGCTCACATACATTTGGCTTGATTTTTTTTTTTCTTTTTGAGATTCGATTCAAATCCATTTGTGTCCAGTCAAACCCACTAACAACAGTAAAAATCATTTCCTCTCCTTCACTAGACTGAGTGCTCTCAAAGCTCATATCGATGATTATCATTAGGATCGTTGTTGTTGTTGTTGTTGTTGTTGTTGTTGTTGTTATTATTATTATTATTATTATAAAGTAAATAAGCTCTATTGCCCGAGCTCTAATGCCGTTTCCTATCACTCTTCCTCAATGGAGCGAGGGTGGGAAAAAAGTAAAAAAAGACGCACACTCGTCTCCAAAAGCTTGCAGGCCCTTCATGTGTGGGAAGAAAGGGCGAGTAAACCGCGCTCTCTCGTGCTGCAAACATGCTAAATTCTGCCCTGCTCCTCAGCCTGCCGCTAACGCTTTCCCCAACAGTCCCCTGTCAAAAACTCAAATTCTCCCACCACCTTCCCTTTCCATCCTTCACGTTCCCGTCCCTGCATAGCCCTCAGTCCCTCATTTGTATGTAAGCTTTTAAAGCCAACCTTTTGTGCTTAAAGCGAGTGGAACGGTCAGGGGGCGGAGCCCGGGATTGAGGGGGCATGGCCTTTCAGATCAGAAGTTCTTTCCAGAATTTATTTTTTCCCCCCGATTGGGCTCCGGCCTGCAATAACAAAGAGGCAGCAGCCATGTTAGCTGGAGCACGGCGTGCAGTCGACTCTGCTCTGGTAGAGGGCACTTGAATTCTCGTGACTCACACAAACACACACACACACACACACACACACACACACATATGGATCTCACTCACCAATCTCTCCCCCCCTTCTTTTCTCTCTTTCCCTCTCTCTCATATCCCCTCCCTCTCTCTCCTTCTGTCCCCTGTCTCCCTTCCTCTCTCCTGTCTCTCCTACAGAATCCAGAAGGAGCTGGCTGAGATCACTCTGGATCCTCCACCCAACTGCAGGTAGGCACTTTATCGCTCTTTCAAACACTTGAGAGCTTTTTTACGTTAAACACCAGCCGGTGCGGTGGCTTTTAAACTCAACACACACGAGCCAAGAGACTCCACAGGACCGGGATTTATACTGCTGAATGGCTTCCTGAGTGCGTTCTGTGTCCTGCACTGTTATTATCATTATGGTTATTATGATGATGATGAGGATTGCCGTTAAGGGGATTGCTGACGGACAAGACGCGTTTTGGGCGATGCTCAGGATTGTTTTTTTACGAGTTCCGTCTGTTGCTGGTGTGTTTGTTAATACATGATAGAAGTTGGTCATACACATGCATTTGGTTATTTAATGTATGTTTCTTTGTGGGTTTGGAGACCCAGTGGGTGTCATCTGTAACCATGAACAAAACTTTGCTGCGTAGCTCAACACTGTTTTGGATATTCATCCAATTGTGGCCTGAAGCCCACTGATGTGGATGAGGTGAAAAGACCTGGGCTGCAGTCAGCGTTCACATTCATGATGTTTAATAAGGTCAGAGCTCCATAGCAGGAGATCTTCCACTCCAATTCATGTAAAGCATATCTTCGTGGAACAGAGAGTCTCCAAGTTTAAATGAGTGAAAATCTTTCACGCTACAGCATCCAAAGAACTCTATACAACTGTGTGTGATTATTTGGGTGGAAGAACCACATATGGCCGAAAAGGTCAGGTGTCCCAATACTTTTGCTCCACACCGGTTGATACCGAGCTCCCGAAATTGGTGTGCGCGAACGTGTTCAGCTTGTTTATCAGCGTTGTTTTTGCGTCTCGCGTGGCTTCTCATTAACGCGGTAGCTGTTGTGTCGGTTGGATTTGCATGTTAAACACTTTATTGGGCCGTGTTTTTGTACGAGCTCGACAAGGCCTGGGCATGCGTACGCGGCTAATTATAAGCTGCTTTCATGTTAAATGTTTCGTTTTGTTTATCCGTTCCTTTAATGCACCGTAGACAGCTAATTTAAACGTTGGAGAAAGGGATAAAAAAAACAAAATCTAAAGAATTTTTTAAAGCATTTCAGCATATACACTGATTAGGCATAACATTATGAGTGGTGAAGAGAATATCACTGATTATCTCTTCATCATGGCACCTGTTAGTGGGTGGATTTATTAGACAGCAGGGGAACAGTTTGTCCTCAAAGTTGACGTGTTAGAAGCAGGAAAAATGGGTGAGCGTGAGGATTTGAGTCTAAACTATTGACGTCTAGACGACTGGGTCAGAGCATCTTCAAAACTGCATCTTTTTGTGGGATGTTTCTGGTCTGCAGTGGTCAGTATCTAAACTTAATGCTGTTAATCCTTGAAAGGGGTCAGAAGTGTTTTGGCAGCAGAAGGGGGACCAACACAATATTAGGCAGCTGGTCATAATGTTATGTCTGATTGGTGTACTGGGACACCCTTATCTAGAACAACTTACATTTATTATCTTATTCATACAGATGAGCTGCTATGGGATTAAGGGTCTTTAAACTCATGACCTTCAGTTCCAAGTCCAACCACTAAGCTCCCACCTCCCCAAACATATATGGTTCTTCCAACCAAACACAAAGTTTGACCCACACTATTGTCTTTGCATGCGGTAGCCTGAAATTTTCCCTTGAACTAAGAGACTTAAACCTGACAATACCCCTATGCACAAAGCCAGCTCCATGAAGATATGCTTCACATGGGTTAGAAGTCTGTGGAAGATCTGAATGTGAACACTGACTGCACCTCAGGCCTCCTCAGATCACCTGCATCAGTACCTGACTTTACTACAACAGATCTCCACAAGCGCACTCCAAAATCTAGTGGAACATCTTCCCAGATGAATGGAGACTAAATGTGAAACGACAAGCTTATTTATCAGGACTCACTATGAAGGATGTGTTTTGTAAGAGCCCAGGAAAATATTTTATAAATCTGTGTGATAAATATCTGTATTTACCTCAGAAGTAGGCACTATCGCTGATATGGTAATAAATACAATCAAATATAATGAAAAATTGTGTTGTAAAGTAATAAAAATGTTTTTATTAGTACACAATATGGTCACCAGAATCAGCTTTTTTTTGTTGCCGGTACATGAACACAAATTTAATATACAATATTGCATGTGCAAAGCAGCAGATGTGGGGGACGATGTAGTGTGATGTGGTTAGTGTGCGCATTAACTGTTCACATCTCGCCTGTGTGTGTGTGTGTGTGTGTGTGTGTGTGTGTGTGTGTGTGTGTTGTCTTTGCATCTTGTTGTTTCGGTGTGAAGTGAAGTTTCTTGTCCTCAAAGACAGGAGTTGAATAGGTCATGGCTAGAGTGTGAAAGGTCTATTTCATCGGTCTGCTTCTTGACCCTGGAAGTGTACAAAGGGGTCAGGGGGTCTACAAGTAAGTTCTTTACATTGTTTTGAAGCCTCATTTTGTCTGATTTTGTGTCCGACCCAATCCTGTTATTGATGCGACACAGTGAGGAGATCTGCATGAGCAGCATCTGGAGGCAGGTGGAACTTCTATAGCTCACTGTGAAGTCAGTGTAGGTCTTCCAATTCAGGTCCTGTGAGATGTTAGAGGAGTTCATGGCTGACATTGTGGTGTGTAGGTATCGTTTCTTTTTTGGTGAAGTCCATGGTTAGTTCTGGGTGAGTTTGAGGATTGGGGTTCGACTGAAGGGTCTGACAGAATTTCCTGAACCTCAGTTTTCTGTCTGTCTGTCTGTCTGTCTGTCTGTCTGTCTGTCTGTCTGTCTGTCTGTCTGTCTGTCTGTCTGTCTGTCTGTCTGTCTGTCTGTTTGTCCAGGAAGCTGGTTGGTGCAGAAAGCTGGACCATTTGGAGCATTGTGAATTGTATAAGGATGCAAGGGGAGGAGAGTCAATACTTATACAAGACTTACAGAGTTTAAATGAAATTAAAATAAAATCATTGCTATTAATGCTGTTATATATGTAAAGTGGGCGTGGCTAACCTAGAGTAACCTCGGTATACCTGTTACTGCCGAATCAAATGTCAAAACCGCATATTTTTTTTTACTTTTTAAAAAAATATTCATTGTATGTCTGAGCAGCCTGATGGGAGAAAGAGATCTCTGTGTTTCCTGGATATCATATTCATCTGTATTAATCGGTTCATCCGTCTGTCTGTCATCGCGTAATGCCGTCGTTACTGTTTCCTGTCTCCAGGCAGCTACAGGAAACATCCTATTCACAGAACCTCCACATTGTCTGGAAACACGAGCTGGGTGATATCACACTTCATCCTGATTCCTTCTACATGCGCTTATCCAAAACACCGGCAGCACGCCTGACAAATCCTGTACGGCTGTCAACACACACACTCACACACACACACACACACACACACACACACACACACACACACACACACACACACACACACACACACACACAACACTCCTCATTAGGGCGCTCTTCAATGCAGAGACTCGTACTGATACTGAAATAAATATTGCTATGTATTAATGACTCAAACGCATCATGGAACATTTGATTTCATTCTGTTTGTCGTGGTCTGTGTTGCAGTGAAACAGTGTGAGCGTGATCTGATTTCAAAGAGCCTGATAACACACTCACACAGTTGTGTTTAATTTTATTTTGTGTATGTATGTGTGTGTGTGTGTGTGTGTGTGTGTGTGTGTATATATATATATATATATATATATATATATATATATATATATATATATATATATATATATATATATATATATATGGCCAGGTTTTGTTTGTCACTGGGTTCTCTCGATCTACCATTACTTCCTGCACTGATGCTTCATTACGTAATCATTCGAAAAATCCTAAACGGTTCATGGTCTTTTAAGCACCACTGTCTAGAGTTCCACCTCAGGATGAAGCTTCAGGATGAAAGGGTGCATGGCTGCTATACATCTACGAAGCTTTGTACACTGAGGTTTACTTTTGGAACTTCTTGCTGGGGTCCTTGTGGTCCTGTGTACTAGCATTTGTTTATATACAGTACAGACCAAAAGTTTGGACACACCTTCTCATTCAAAGAGTTTTCTTTATTTTCATGACTATGAAAATTGTAGATTCACACTGAAGGCATCAGAACTATGAATTAACACATGTGGAATTATATATGGAATTATATACATAACAAAAAAGTGTGAAACAACTGAAAAATGTCATATTCTAGGTTCTTCAAAGTAGCCACCTTTTGCTTTGATTACTGCTTTGCACACTCTTGGCATTCTCTTGATGAGCTTCAAGAGGCAGTCACCTGAAATGGTCTTCCAACAGTCTTGAAGGAGTTCCCCGAGAGATGCTTAGCACTTGTTGGCCCTTTTGCCTTCACTCTGCGGTCCAGCTCACCCCTAAACCATCTAGATTGGGTTCAGGTCCGGTGACTGTGGAGGCCAGGTCATCTGGCGCAGCACCCCATCACTCTCCTTCTTGGTCAAATAGCCCTTGATGCCTTCAGTGTGACTCTACAATTTTCATATTCATGAAAATAAAGAAAACTCTTTGAATGAGAAGGTGTGTCCAAACTTTTGGTCTGTATTGTATATATATATATATATATAAGCAATTAACAGTAAAATATTGTATAAACTATACAGCATGTATGTATGTTGCAAAGGGCTCGTGGTCGAGTGCCGGGTTCTCACAGTTTTTTCAATTTTGTTAAAAAAAAAGATTAAAAAAATCTTAACACTGGGATTATATATATATATATATATATATATATATATATATATATATATATATATATATATATATATAATCTTATGAAATATATGATTTGTGGACATCTGACCATAAGATTAGTATTTGCTTTTCGAACATCTTATTCCATGATGTACCTCTACTCTTCTGAGAAGATGTTCCACTAGATGTTGGAGTGCGCTTGTGGAGATTTTTTTCTCATTCGGCCACAAAAAGTCTTAGTGAAGTCAGGTACTGATGTAGGTGAGGTGAGGAGGCCTGGGGTTCAGTCAGGATTCACATTCATACTGTTTATTAGAGTTGAGGTCAGAGCTCTATAGCAGGAGATCTTTCACTCTAATCCATGTAAAGCAGATCTTCATGGAGCTGGATTTGTGCACAGGCTTGTGTGTTGTCATGCTGGAACAGGTTTGGGATCAGGTTCAGGTCTGGTTCAAGTCAAGGGAAAATGTGATGCTGGTGCATCTAAAGATTTCTTATTCAATGATGTACCTTAAAGGCAGGTGTCCCAATACATTTGCTCACAAAACTGACATTTTAAACAGGGAACTTTCTCTCTCTCTCTCTCTCTCTCTCTCTCTCTCTCTCTCTCTCTCTCTCTCTCTCTCTCTCTCTCTCTCTCTCTCTCTCTCTCTCTCTCTCTTTCTGTTTTTCTTTTTCTCCGTCTCATTCTCTTCCTGTCTCTGCTTTTGTCTATTTCTCTCTTGGTTTTCCTCTGTCTCTGTTTTTATCTCTGTTCTTTTGTTTCTCTATTTCTCTCTCTCACTGTCTTTTTGTCTCCCGCTGTTTCTTCTGTCATCTTCCTTTCTTCTCCATGCCCCATTTCTCTTTTTGTCTTTTTGTGTGTCTTATTGTCTTTCTGTCTTTATTTTATCTGTGCCTGTATTTTTTTTCTTTTTTTGTTACTTTTCTCTATGTTGCTCTTTCTGTCCCTCTCTCTCTTTCTCTCATTTTCTCTACATTGCTCCCCCTCTTTTTCTATCTCTTTCTCTGTCTCTGTGTGTCTGTCTGTCTGTCTGTCTCTCCCTCTATCTCTGGCTCTCTTTGTTAATTTCTCTCTTTTATCTCCACAATCCCTTTCAACCTTTATTTCTTTATGTGTCTTGTTGACTTTTTCTGTTTGTTTGTTTTGCCTGTCTTTCTTCTTTCTGTCCATACCTCTTCTTCTCCGTCTTCTTTTTCATCCTTCTCTCTCACTATGCCTTTTTCTGTTTTCTCTTTTTTGTTTCCATGATTTCTTTCTTTCTTTCTTTCTTTCTTTCTTTCTTTCTTTCTTTCTTTCTTTCTTTCTTTCTTTCTTTCTTTCTTTCTTTCTTTCTTTCTTTCTTTCTTTCTTTCTTTCTTTCTTTCTCTCTCTCTCTCTCTCTCTCTCTCTCTCTCTCTCTCTCTCTCTCTCTCTCTCTCTCTCTCTCTCTCTCTCTGTGCCTTTTTCCCTTGTTTGCTTTGACTG
>NC_139576.1:7312597-7380097 GCF_946808225.1 Silurus aristotelis
GATGAAGAGTGAAAAGTCGGTTGGACCAGATGAAATACCTTTAGAAGCGTGGAGATGTTTAGGAGAGATGCAGTGGAGTTTTTAACAAGATTGTTAAACAAGATTTTGGAAGGTGAGAGGATGCCTGAGGAATGGAGAAGGAGTGTGCTGGTACTGATCTTTAAGAATAAGGGAGATGTGCAGACCTGCAGTAACTACAGGGGAATTAAGTTGATCAGTCACACCATGAAGTTATGGGAAAGAGTAGTGGAAGCCAGGCTGAGAGAAGAGGTGACCATATGTGAGCTACAGTACGGTTTCATGCCGAGAAAGAGCACTACAGATGCATTAATTGCTTTGAGAATGTTGATGGAGAAGTATAGAGAAGGTCAGAAGGAGTTGCATTTTGTATTTGTGGATTTAGAGAAAGCATACGACAGGGTGGAGAGAGGCGTTGTGGTATTGTATGAGGAAGTCAGCTGTGTCAGAGAAGTATGTGAGGGTGGTGCAGGACATGTATAAGGACAGTGTGACAGCAGTGAATTGTGCAGTAGGAACGACAGACTGGTTCAAGGTGTAGGTGGAATTGCATCAAGGATTGGCCCTGAGCCCTTTCCTGTTTGCAGTGGTGATGGACAGATTGACGGACGAGGTCGGACAGGAGTCTCTGTGGACTTTAATGTTTGAGGATGATATTGTGATTTGTGGTAAGAGTAGAGAGCAGGTTTAGAAGAGCCTGGAGAGGTGGAGGTACGTGCTGGAGAGAAGGGGAATGAAAGTCAGTAGGAGTAAGACAGAGTACATCTGTGTGAATGAGAGGGAGGGAAGTGGAGTGGTGCGGTTGCAGGGAGAAGAGGAGGAGAAGGTGGAGGAGTTCAGGTGCTAGGGGTCAACAGTACAAAGTAGTATAGAGAAGTAAAGAAGTAAAGAAAAGAGTGCAGGCAGGGTGGAGTGGGTGGAGACGAGTGATAGCAGGAGTGATTTGTGATAGAAGAGTATCTGTGAGAGTGAAAGGGAAAGTTTATAGGACTGTGGTGAGACCTGAGATGTTGTATGGTTTAAAGACAGTGACACTGAGTAAAAGACAGGAGGTGGAGCTGGAGGTAGCAGAGCTGAAGATGTTGACATTTTCATTAGGAGTGATGAGGATAGATATATATAGGAAGATCAGCTTGAAAACTGACTGTCTAGTATAAATGTCTGACACAATCCTTGTTTTTGAAAATCTCCTTTTATCGATTCTGTGTAAAAGCCAATTTCTGATTATTTTAGCAGAATATTTTGAAGAAAATCACAAAGATAGTTATTTTGTTTGGTATTCATGTTGTAGCTTTATTATTATTATTACTATTATTAATTGTTATTTTTCTTTAATGTAGGTGATTTATAATCAAGTTTAGGTCACATGAACCTGTCTTTGGCCAG
Organism: Silurus aristotelis; assembly: GCF_946808225.1. Classification (NCBI taxonomy): domain Eukaryota; kingdom Metazoa; phylum Chordata; class Actinopteri; order Siluriformes; family Siluridae; genus Silurus; species Silurus aristotelis. The sequence continues at coordinate 7,314,002 of NC_139576.1, forward strand.
CCTAACTTTTCTGTGCTTAAAAGTATAGAACTGCAGCTTAATATAATCATATACAGTGGAACCCACTTATCTCGACCTCGGTTACCTCAACAACCCTATTAAGTCGACGTTTTTGAAGTGGAACCGCCAAATTCTCGCTTTGTCTAAGCATTTTTTTAAAAGTTATGTCCATTTAACGTCAGTTATGTTGATCGGCGCGGTGCAGCCACAGAAGAACTCGCGAAAGTGGCGGAAAAATCAAGCCTTACAGATGCTACAGGTGTTGTATTGTATACTGGCGAATCTCTGCTGTTAGTTAGTGCACATATGCCTTTTGTTGTTAAATGTTATGCGATGAACGGGAGGCGAAAGGAACCCTGTTTTGTATCAAGAGCATCGTCAGCATTTGGAAACAGGATTATAATTGTACGAAGTTTCAAGATTAGTTTTGTAACACGCCAACAGATGGCAGCACAAGGCTGCACACACAGTCACAGGGAGCACTGACCTTCCTAAGTCACTGTGCCACAAGACATTGTCCGGTGTATATCGGGAGTGTGTGCAACTGGTCCCGATCTAATCTAAATTGAGAAAACCCCTATGTGATCACTGTAAAACAAAAATGACCATTAACACATTGAAAGATTTCAATACATGACAAAAGACAGTTGTTCTTCTCAGAAAGTGCATATGTAGGAATCTTCCGAAATGTATCACCAAAGAAAATACTGAAACACTTACAGAGCATTAAACCGAAGGACTCCATAGTAGATGTCGTGCGATATCGGTTATGCCATTTAATCGGCACCTTGTTGCTGGAACTATCAGCAATCGCTAAAAATGCGTACCAATAGTTTTTGCGGCTTTCGATCTGCTGTCATTACGAGAGCGGCCTTCAGAGGTGAATCGCTGCCTCCCCATTCTGTTTGTTTTTACACATGAGACTGCGCGCTGCACAAAGAGCGCTATATTCTATTTTTATCAATTACATTATTTTATTTGTTCATATATTCCTATTTATTCAATTTAGTGCATTTTTATGACAGATGTTTGTGATAAAGTTTAGTACAATTTTACGTTAAGTGATTGGTTTGTTTTTTTTATCCCGAATCCATTTAAAAAACTATTGGTTGATTTATTCGTGACCGGCAAGTTCGATCCAACCTAGCTATTCGTATCGATAAAATCTATTATCGGTCGACCTCTACTCCATAAAACTTCTAAACTCTGCCATAGTCAAAACTATAAAAATGCCATAACGCCTTATCATACCATCTCGATCCTGCCATGGAAATAGCCATTGATGCTGGTGTGGCATTAAAAAAACAATAAACAAACAAACACTTTCTGAACGCTGCATCTGCTCTCCTTCAGTGCTTTAGTTTAATTTAGGATGTAAATCCCACCACTTACAGCAAAGGACACATTTTAGAGTTAGCTTATTAGACACTTAGAAATATCCAAATATTTTAGGTCACCGTCATAATAAACTTTGTTTTTTCTCATCCTTGAAGGTTTACTGTTACCTCACCCCCAAGTGACTGGTTTGCCATTAGTGAAAGACACTTCAGCTACTAGAAATCAGGTTTCACCCCCTCAGATTGTGATGTTCTTTCACCTTGGTTTACTTAGGAGGTTACATGCCAGAGCTTGCATTCAAACTCCTCGTCTTATACTACAAGGAGGAGTTGTGATCCACGAAATGCTTTTCTGTATTATTAATAAACTGCTACGAACTTCTCACCATCTCCTCTCTAGCTCTCCATCTGAGCTCTGCTCTAAATTATTCAACAGTCATTACTCAAGGGCTTCCAAGTGGGGCAACTGTGCAAAGTGTTCATCCTTTTGTCAGGTGGATTTCAAGTTCAAATTCTCTTGATGCCAATGGCCAAGGATCGACTGAAAGTCATTTTTTTTTTTTTTTTAGATAAAAGAAGGTTCAGCTAATTATGTAGAAGTGAATCCAAGAGAAGTTTGCTCTTATTTTTTGGTCTTTTTGGTCTGATCTGTTATGGCTTTGTATTTCAGCCAATCAGGAGATACACTTGATTATACCAGTTGATCAGTTGATCTTAGTATCAAAAGTGACTTTTTCTTTATTGCACTCTAACCACCCTGGCCTTGGACCTTTGGGAATAAGTATGGACATCCCTGCTCTGTCCCCTGTTAGCCACTATGACTAGGCAATCTGGTGTGTCTGTCTGGAGGGAACCCATCTGGGAAAATCTGTAGTTAGTTGGATTAAGGTATCCATGACTACTTATAACTTAGTACTTTTAGCAAATAGAATTGTATCACAAAGCAGCTTTACAGACATCTGGATGTAAAGGGATCTCTAATTAGCCAGTCAAGTCTGCTAGGAAAAACACTGTGAGAGGAACCACAATGCTAAATACTGAATTTGGCATTACTCTTCCACAACCGTATGCTGTATATAAAGTACGACTGAGTCAAGATGTTTTCAGCAGTCGGGATTTTTTTCCTGAAAAATGCATCAAATTTAAGCTGTTTTGGTTCTTTCTAGGGTGGGGTGGTCCACACGAATCTGGATCCTCTGTAGCACTGAACAATGAGAAATGTCTGAGCATTACTAGAGCACAGTGGTGGTCAGTAAAAAAGTAAACATAATTCAATACTGTACTTAAGTAGCTTTTTCATGTATGTGTACTTTTTGAAGCATTTCCTTTTGGGGTAAACGCGCCACAAACACCAAAGAAGGTTTTGGGCTCATGATCATTTTCATAGAAATCAATCAGTGTTTGACTCTATTTTTAATAGATTGGAGTGCTAAAAGTAACATTAGTTTTTTTCAAATAAGCTGAATTTGATAAAGTCTTGTGACAAAACCTATAATAGGAACATTATAGCTATAATAAATCATAGTACTTTGGATACAGTGTATTTCTACTTGAACTCAAGTACCTTGTTTGGGTACTTCCACCATTGATAGCTACTTGCCATCACTATCTTCTGGCTAAGCACTGTGTGTCCTTCCTAACCCTGTGTGCTCTGTATCGCTTCTTCAAGTCCTGTTTCTTTTTCCCGGGACTTGAAACTGACCACAATTGCCACATTACTCAAAAAGACAGGGCCCCGAAGACCTCAAAAATGACAGTCCCATTTTTAACCTCGCCCTCTTTGGTAAATGACTGAAGTCTGTGGGCAGAACAATGCATTGCCTTTGATAACCTTAAGGAAGAGTTTCATTGTGGGTTTAAGGCAAACCTCAGTAATGAAACCTTTCAGGTTAGGGTGATACAGCTGGGTAACGTGTGAGGTGTTACAGTCACAGCTGGGTAAAGTGTGGGGTGTACAGGTCACATCTGGGAGAAGGTGGGTTGTACAGGTCACATCTGGATGGAGGTGGGGTATACAGGTCACATCTGGATAGAGGTGGGGTATACAGGTCACTGCTGAGTGAAGGTGTAACAGTGTTCAGCTTTACAAATACACCAGAAAAAATCAAAATTACAAAAGTGATTGTGTGTGTGTGTGTGTGTGTGTGTGTGTGTGTGTGTGTGTGTGTGTGTGTCTGGGTGAGTGTAAAATCTTTAAAATGCTAAAATCTTTTTCTCTCTTTCTCTCTCGCTCTTTCTCTATAATGCCTTCACCCTTTCCTTTTTTGTTTCTTTCATTCTTTTCTCCTGAATGCTTCACTCTGTTCCTTTAATTCTGTCTCTCTCTCTTTGCCTCTGTCAATGACTCTCTCTCTATATATATCTAGAGAGAGAGAGAGAGAGAGAGAGAGAGAGAGAGAGAGAGAGAGAGAGAACTAGGGTAAGAGGAGGAGATCTCTATTCCTCACTGTAATGTTTTATTTCTCACTTTCTCTGCTTTGGTTTCTCTTTTCACTTCTACATCTATATTTCTGTCTAGGCTCAGCAGTTTCAGATTAGGTCATGTGTGTGTGTGTGTGTGTGTGTGTGTGTGTGTGTGTGTGTGTGTGTGTGTGTGTGTGCGTGTGTGAGTGCGTGTGTGAGTGAATGCGTGTGAGGGTCTGCTCTGTCATGCCTGTGAAACCCTCGCTGCTCCGTCATCACACACAGTTCACACTGAAGTGGTAAGAAGCGATTCAGCACTTTCGTCAGAGTGCAGTGGCGTGGAGAAGCCCTGATCAACTCAGTGCTACTGAAACAGCATGTCTACATTCTACACTGCAATTACCTCCCAAATCTGCCTTTCACTTCACAGCCGATACGACAATTCTCCTGCGAATAATTGAGTGTTTCTATGGCAACCACACACTCGGGGAATTCCTGGATAGAAACGGGTGTAACTGTTCATCTCAGGAAGTTTGATGATTAAGAAGGAGATGATTATTTTGTATTAGTGGAAGGGGTCTTCAGTGGCATGGCTTTTGTAATAGATGGATGGATAGCTAGCTAGCTAGATAGACAGATGTACAGATGATGATAAAATGGATATATAGCTGGATAGACAGACACACAAATGGATTGTATTTAAATGGATGCATGGACAAATGGATGGACGAATAAATGATGGATAGATGGATAGATAGATAGATTTGCAGCATAGTCTAGTACTATCTATCTATCTATCTATCTATCTATCTATCTATCTATCTATCTATCTATCTATCTATCTATCTATCTATCTATCTATCTATCTATCTATCTATCTATCTATCTATCTATCTATCTATCTATCTATCTATCTATCTATCTACATAGCCTATCAAAGCTAGCTGCATTATTTATGAGTCTATAGCTGGATAGACTGATAAATAAATGGATTGTATTTCAATGGACAGACAGACAGACAGACAGACAGACAGACAGACAGACAGACAGACAGACAGACAGACAGACAGACAGACAGACAGACAGACAGATGCTGGATGGATGGATGGATGGATGGATGGATGGATGGATTGTCTGGATAGATAGATAGACTGGTTTGAAGATAGATAGATGTCTAGAAATCTAGATAGGTAGATAGTTAGATATATTGATTGATTTGCAGCGTAGTCAGATGCACACTGAATTAAATGTGATGTTATAATTGGAGGAAAGTGATGTGGTGGTGCAGTGAAACATGATCACACTGAAACAAACACAAAAAAAAACAGTACATGGATTATCATTGTGAACACAGAAGAGTGTAAAAGTAGAAGAATGACCGGATAGAAACACTGGATGTTGTTAACTACTCTGGTTCAGAAATGGCTCGGGAAACGAATGCAGAGCCTTGTTCAGATCAGCGTAGGGTCTCAGCACAGCCATGAGCTGCTGTACAGTGCGATCGCTGTCATCGGTTTATATGACCTCCCGAGCCGCTCCGTTCTACAGCCGAGCTGGTGAGTTTTCTACTAAAATATAATAAAGAATAATGACATTTATATGAAATTTGGAAGCTCTGATGATCATGATGATGATAGTGGTGGTGGACTTTAACTGTTTTACTTCTTCTGCACTCTGCACTGTCTACAGGGTGTGTACGTGCATGAATATCTGAGCCAGTGTTTGTGTATTATATCTCCGGTGTGTGTGTGTGTGTGTGTGTGTGTGTGTGTAAATACAAACTGAAGAGATATTGACTCTCAAAGCTTACAGTCTCCCTCGTAGCTCTGCTTGGTTGAGTGGTTTTTCTCTCAGTGTATATATTTCTGCGATTCCATGGAAATAAACTGCAATAAATATTTATTTTAAATGTTGTATCAGGTTGCGACAGAAACTCCAAACAGACCCGCATCATCACACACGTGTGCATTATATTCATGTTGTTTTGTGTTTCTTTTTTTTCCGTTTTAAATGCTCGGTTTGTTACTGTCACGTATATACAAAGGTGAAAAGAGGTTTTATCAGCGCTGTGTGAAAAGTCAAAACACTTCAAATACAAATTATTGTGTTGGTTTTTACACTTGCCCATTTTCCTGCTCCTAACACATCAACTTTGAGGACAAAATGTTCACATGTTGCCTAATAAATCCATCCGCTAACAGGTACCATGATGAAGAGATAATCAGTGTTATTCACTTCACCTATCAGTGGTCCCACTGATCAATGTACATAAACGAGAATAATTTACTTACACTTTATGGGCAAAAGTTTTGGGACACCTGAGTTCTCTAGCCATATGTGCTTCTTCCCCAAACTTTTACCCCAATGTTGGAGGAACACTATTGTATCAGATGTCTATGGATGCAGAAGCATGAAATTCTCCCTTCACTCCCAGCATGTCAATGCCCGTGTTCACAAAGCCAGCTCCATGAAGATATGCTTTATATGGGGTGGAGTGAAAGATCTCCTGCCTTAGAGCTCTGACTTCAACCCGATTGAACAGGATGAACGCTGACTGCACCTCAGGCCTCCTCGCCTCACCTCCATCAGTACCTGACTTTACTAAATCTCCACAAAATCTCATGGAACATCTTCCCTGTAGACTGGAGGTTATCTATGTTCAGAAGATGTTGCATTTTGGTCAAGTTTTCACAATTTTTTCTGTATATTGGGGAAATATAAAAACAATATAAAGGCTTATTTGTGTGTTTTCTCGTAATGACTATTAAAAAGATCAGTTCTGAGAAACTGGATTTAAACTAGAGCTAAATATCCGTAACAGGAACACATTACTGAGGGCAATGAAACATTAAAAATGAACATCGACGTCCCTGATATTCATCGCTGAAGAAATAAGCCTCGCAGATTTCAGCTTGTGGCGCAATTACAGTGTATACGTTTTTTTTCGGGGAAATTGCTATTAACACTTCATATGAGGCTGATAACGTCCACTCGGGTTAATCACGACAGATCATCCAGTAAATTGGCTGGTATTGATCACACCGCTGCAAACCAGTCACCTTAGCGTGCGATGCAATAGTATCTCACGCACTTTCACACACACACACACACACACACACACACACACACACACACACACACACACACACACGGTAAATAACCCTTAAGTGCAGCGTTTTTGAATAAAAATAATACGTAACATTATTTTGTCAACATACCATTATCGATTGCATAGATAGAGAGTGTAGCTACATACTCTTTATTTCCTTTCATGATCTCTGTTTCTAAACAGATGTGATGTCAGGTCACATGCGCACACACACACACACACACACACACACACACACACACACACACGCACACACACACAGTGGCTTTCATATTAATAAATCTAGCCCGAATGTGACATTTCCAGAGAGCATGTGAAAGTTCACTCAGCATCATAATTACAGAACGATTGCACCCTTATTCTGCCTGTCAGATCAATATTAGTGTAGGGCTGAGATGTGTGTTGTGTGTGTGTGTGTGTGTGTGTGTGTGTGTGTGTGTGTGTGTGTGTGTGTGTGTGTGTGTGTGTGTGTGTGTGGTGAGAGACAGACAGACAGTGTGCAGGCTGTAAGAGCCGTCAGTTTAGTTCCGAGAGAACCGTGGATGTGGTGGTGGAGTGGGTAACGTCGCCGTGTCCATGTCGTCTCGGTTATTCACAGCTTTCGGTGCATGCGCTTCTAGTAGAAGGTCAAAGCTTTCGAAGAAATTCGATGAGCAGCGTTTGATAGAGAAGGGAAGTGGTAATTTTATCGCTTTATTGCAGACAGACACGGAAAGTTTTGTCGTTTTATTTTGCAATGTCTATATTTCATAATCGTTTTATTATCCTGTAATACTGCTGAAGCCGGACCTCAAAAACACACTGCTCATTCTTTAAATAATTTATAATTAATGGAAATTGCCATATACGAACAACTAGGGAGACGTGGGATTAAGAGATACTGTCTTCAATAAGAAGAGACACAAATTGAGGATTAAAAAAAAAAAAACACAACGAGAGACTGTCTGAGATTAAGAGAGACACCAAGAGAAACTGTCTGAGATAAAAAAAAAAACACAACAAGAGTCTGTTTAAGATTAAGAGAGACAAAAAAGAGACTGTTTTAGATTAAGAGAGACACAAAGAGAGATTGTCTGAGATTAATAGAAACACAAAGAGAGACTGTCTGAGATTAATAGAGACACAAAGAAAGACTCTGAGATTAAGAGAGACACAAAGAGATACTGTCTAAAACTAAAGTGGATACAAAGAAACATTCATTCATTCATTCATTCATTCATTCATTCAGGGGGAGTGGTAGCTCCAGCGGTTAAGGCGCTGGGTTGCCGATCGGAAGGTCTGGGGTTCGAGCCCCGGTATCGCCAGGCTGCCACTCTTGGGCCCTTGAGCAAGGCCCTTAACCCTCTATGCTCCGGGGGTCCCTTACGAGGGAAATATCAAGGTCCGTGACGTCGGAGTGACGTGGGGCCGCCTTCCTGTGGGCTCACCACCTGCAGGAGGGACCGTGAGGGACGGTGCTGTGAGGATTGGGCAGCAGTCGAAGGCGGGGGTCTGCTTAGACTGCTGCCCCCGCGACCCGAATTACGGATAAGCGGGAGAGAATGAATGAATGAACAAAGAAACACTGTCTGGATTAAAAGAGACACAAAGAGATACTGTCTGAGACTAAAGAAGATACAAAGTGAGACTGTCTAAGATTAATACTGATGTAAATAAAAAATAACTGACTGAGATTATGAAAGGCATAAATAGATAAATGGATACAGTGAGACATAGATTCTATAGAAGATTCAGAGAAACACAAAGAGATACTGTCTGAGAATAAGAGAGAGATAGAGATACTATCTGATATTGACAGACTTCAAACTGTAATGAAGATAGATGAAAACAGATACCGTCTAAGATTAAGACAGTCACTAGTCTGAGATTGAAACAGACCCAAGGAGATACTGTCTGAAATAAAATAAAGACTTAAAATATATAATGTATAACATTAAGAGATACCCAAAGACATACTATGTAAGACTTAAGAAATACCTAAATAGATACTGTAAAAGGCTAAGTGAGACGTGAAGAGATGCGTGAGATAGACTAGATATTAACAAGATTAAAAATTAAGGTTGAGTTGCACAAATAGATACAGTATAGGGATATAAGCGAGACCAGAAGAGATACAGTATAAAATTAAGAGGAGACTTAAAAATATTTAGAAACACTAAATGAAATACAATCTGTTTTCCTGGGGAAAAGGGATTATGTCTAAAATTGAGAGCGATCTTAAAAGATACTGTTTGAGATGAAGACAGATATAAATAGAGACTGTATAAGATTAAGAGATAGCAAATGAGATACAATCTGTTTTCATGAGGAAATAAAGAGAGGTACTGTGTGAGACTTGAGAGAGGTCTAAAGAAAATCTGTCTAAAATTGAGAGAGACTTTAAGAGATACTCTCTGAGACTGAGAGAGACCAAATGAGATTTATCTGAGACAGACTGAAACACGGTGTTATGTATAGATGCCTAAAAAGACTAAAACTGTGATGGATTGTTATTCCAAAATAAAAATACAACTTTGTTGGCGATTGAGAGAGTCATAACGAGATACATTGGAGGTGAGAGGATTCTGTTAGCAAGAGCCCCATTGTGACCGCCAGAAAATGTTTTCTCTCACTCTTGATTTCTTTCTGTCTCTCACTCTTGCTCTCTCTTTCTCACTGTGCATTTTCAAGTGTCGTCCCAGCAGGGTATTCAGCCGGGCCCGATTGCCTTGGGGAAATCCTAATAATTGGCCTTCAGGTTGGATTAAAGGCAGACATGTGTCTAGAGCCGCTCTAGCCCCTCTTGAAGAGCCAACCTGATCCAGCCTAGGGGATTATGGGTGCATTGTGTGTGTTTGTTTTGGCATTGTACTGTAAGGTGAAATGTAAGCTCCATCAATGAGCCAAGAGCCACAGGATAAATAGTAAAATGCTTTAAACAGGGCCTTCATGCAGCAGATGTATTAGATGAGTTGCTCTCCATTCTGCAACAGGTCCAACCGCATGCTCTGTAAACACATCTGTGCTGACATTTAGGCTATTATTTCCCCTTATAAATAAATAAACAAAGACCCAATGAAATGCTTTTCACCTGCAGAGTAAATAAATAGTCCAGTGTGCCAGAGTGTGCTGTTTCTAAGAGCGTAATGAGCTAGATAATTATAAAATAAGCCCGACCTGTCACAGAGACGAGCTCAAAACAAATGGAAGCAGAATATAGACACAAGTCAGCCTGAATTATTAAAAGCATCGAGACCACGGCAAAAAAAAAACGATAGATTTCTTCCATTTATTTTTTAATAAGTATAGTACAAAAGTTTATCAACAGCTAGTTATAGTAACATAAAGATCATTATTTGATAGCTAAGCTTACCATAGGAGTTTGTTGAAAACTAGCCAAAATGACCACATGATTTAATAGTTAACTAACCAAACTTTCCACATGAATTTGTGTATAACGACATAAACATCACAGGAGTTTGTTGATAATGAACTAAAATAACCAGACGGGTTTGTTGATATCTAGATAGGCTTACCACAGGAGTTTGTTCATAACTACATAAACTTTTCACAAGAGTTGTTGATATCTAGATAACCTTACCACAGGAGTTTGTTCATAACTACATAAACTTATCATAAGAGTTTGTTGATATCTAGGTAGGCTTACCACAGGAATATATGTTCATAACTACATAAACTTTTCACAAGAGGTTGCGGTAGAAGAATGCTGAGAATGAAGCCTAAAGGGAAAAGGAAGGCCAAGAAGGAGGTTTAGGGATGTGGTGAGGGAAGACATGCAGGTAGTTGGTTTTAAAAAGGCAGATGTAGAGGACAGAGTAGTGTGGAGACGGATGAGTTGCTGTGATAACCTTAAAGGGAGCAGCCAAAAAAAGAAGAAAAAGGTAAAGTTTCCACAAGAGTTTGTTGATATGTAGATATACCAGTGGCCGGCCGTGCATTTGGTACCTAGGCCTTCAGTGGGGACTTATCCGACTTAATCCGCCTCTTAATACCACCACTATCACGTTGCAATTATAGAAACCATCAATACTATAAAAAAACGCAGAACAACAAATCACCAGAGATGCAGACCCATAATTTGCCCCGCTCCTCAGAGGCTCTAATCCAGTGGTACCGCTTGTATCCACTGGTCTGGAGGTGGTGAACAAACCCTTTTCCGGGCTGAGACAAGCTATCTAGCTTCAGGGTTGGCCGACCACTCTTCACGATGTCTAGCTTTTCTTGAAAATGGATTTCTAAGTATGTGTCAGGCTGCAGACGCGGAAGCCGATATAGTCCGATCATTGTCCTTTTATTTCAACAACCGTACAACACAAAAACACTCATAAGCCGTTGAAAACAACAAACAAAGACATCCGCTCGATATGCGTTGTCCGCTATGAGTTCGAATGTCCCAAAAGCATAATCCATAAAGCCTTCGGCAATGAGTAATCCAAGTCGGAAGTGGAATTCGCATATACAGCCGGCGGTCGAGCAGCCACGCGATTGTCCAGCTTGACAATATATGACAATATAACGACCGACAGCCTGTGACTCAAGAACGTGAGTTTATGTAGTCTGATCTTTCATGAGCCACAGCTGTCGGTAATCTTGGGAAGCAGCGTGACAGCTACAGACGGGGGCGTGGCAGGGTGAATCCCTGACAGCTACAGAGGGGGGTGTGGCAGGGTGAATCCCTGACAGCTACAGAGGGGGGCGTGGCAGGGTGAATCCCTGACAGTACCCCCCCTCCAGGGGCGACACCTGACGCCCCAAAACCCACCTATGCCAGGCGGGCCAGGGCACTCCGAGGAAGGCCTTCTTAGACGCCTGGGAGCAACGGAGGCCTGGTGAGCATCCTCTGCGGAGAGCCGGCATGGAACAACACCTTGCAGGAGGATCCGGAACGGAGCCACGCCCTCGGTGCTGACGGGAGGCTGAGTAAAGCCCCTGGCGGGGATTGAAGCCGGAGCGATCTCCATGGCGGGGAACCGGAACTGGACGCGAACCATGACAATGACCGGGGAGTGGAGGACGTCCCGGGCGGAGACCAGGAACGTCGTACCACCCTCTGAGGGACCTGGAGGACCGACGTCTCCGTCAGAGGGACCTGGAGGACCGACGTCGCCGTCAGAGGGACCTGGAGGACCGACGTCGCCGTCAGAGGGACCTGGAGGACCGACGTCGCCATGCGGGGATCCTGTGGGCGATCCGTCGTCCTGAAGAGGACCTGGGGGCAAGACGTCGCCCTGCGTGGAGCTTGGATGCGATCCTTCGCCCTGCGTGGAGCCTGGGGGCGATCCTTCGCCCTGAAGAGGACCCGGGGGCGAGACGTCGCCTTCTGCGGAGCCCGGGGGCAAGACGTCGCCTTCTGCGGAGCCCGGGGGCGAAACGTCGCCTTCTGCGGAGCCCGGGGGCGAAACGTCGCCTTCTGCGGAGCCCGGGGGCGAAACGTCGCCTTCTGCGGAGCCCGGGGGCGAAACGTCGCCTTCTGCGGGCGCTGGGGACGAGCCTTCGCCTTCTGCGGGCGCTGGGGACAAGCCGTCGCCTTCTGCGGGCGCTTGGGACGAGCCGTCGCCTTCTGCGGGCGCTGGGGACGAGCCGTCGCCTTCTGCGGGCGCTGGAGATGAGCCGTCGCCTTCTGCGGGCGCTGGAGACGAGCCGTCGCCTTCTGCGGGACTGTGGGGTGAGCTGTCGCCGTCGGTGGAACCCAGGGGCAGCGGTTCAACTTCCCTTTCGCAGTCCTGGAGCCGGGGTGAGTGCACAGGGAAACCCCTGGGCGTAGGGGCGCTCCTTGGGACCCTTAGGAGCAGATCGGAGCCTACTGAGCAGCCTGGAAATGAGGTGAAGCCTGCCTGGAGATCCACGAGCGGAGAAGGGCTCGCCTGGAGGTCCACGACATCAGTGGAGCTCTCTTTGGGACACTGAAGCGGAGACGAGCTCGTGGGGTCGCTCGGAGGCGAAGACGAGCTCTCGGGAGGAGCCTGGAGCGGAGTCGTGCCCTCTTGAGGAGCCAGGAGCTGGGCGGAGCGCTCTGGAGGGACCTGGAGCTGGGCGGAGCTCTCTGGAGGGACCTGGAGCTGGGCGGAGCTCTCTGGAGGGACCTGGAGCTGGGCGGAGCTCTCTGGAGGGACCTGGAGCTGGGCGGAGCTCTCTGGAGGGACCTGGAGCTGGGCGGAGCTCTCTTGGAGGTCCTGGGGCGGAGCCGAGCTTTCCGTGGGCGAGATGTCGCCTTGGAAGGGGCTCTGGGACGGGCTGATGCCTTGCAGAAACCCGCCCAATTCGTCTTTTTTCCCCGAGTAACGAGCCGGTAATCCCCTCGCGCTCTCTGAGGGGCGTGGCGCAGCCGCGCTCTCATGATCCGGCTTCTGTGGATCTGAACTGCGAGAAGCGGCACTGAGCTTCCGGAGGAAATCCGAAGCCGGGTTCAGCTGCCGATCCGTTGCGGTCGGAATCGCGGAATGGCGAATCCGCGTTCGGTATTGGTCGGTCGTTCTGTCAGGCTGCAGACGCGGAAGCCGATATAGTCCGATCATTGTCCTTTTATTTCAACAACCGTACAACACAAAAACACTCATAAGCCGTTGAAAACAACAAACAAAGACATCCGCTCGATACGCGTTGTCCGCTATGAGTTCGAATGTCCCAAAAGCATAATCCATAAAGCCTTCAGCAATGAGTAATCCAAGTCGGAAGTTGAATTCGCATATACAGCCGGCGGTCGAGCAGCCACGCGATTGTCCAGCTTGACAATATATGGCAATATAACGACTGACAGCCTGTGACTCAAGAACGTGAGTTTATGTAGTCTGATCTTTCATGAGCCACAGCTGTCGGTAATCTTGGGAAGCAGCGTGACTGCTATCGAGGGGGGCGTGGCAGGGTGGATCTCTGACAGCTACAGACGGGGGCGTGGCAGGGTGAATCCCTGACAGCTACAGAGGGGGGCGTGGCAGGGTGAATCCCTGACAGTATGTCCGAGACCAAATCAATTTCTCTTATTCTGTAGCTGTTAAAAAGTCTAAGTCTGATGTATTAATGTGTGCAGCGCGCTACAGACATGTATTGCTAGTCGAACTTGGCTGTAACAGTTTCCCTCTGATCAACCAATCAGAGGACGGAAAAATGCTAATGCTATTTTGGGCCAGCTAGCTGCCCTGTGAGGCGAATTTGAAATCTGATTGGTTAAAGTAACAGAGCGTTTCCTAAAGGAGACTATAGGTTTTTCTGGCCCCAACCGCCAGCCACTGATAGTTTGTATACTTGCCACAGGAGTTAATAGATAACTAGCCAAACTTTTCACAGGAGTTTGTTTATACCTCCTTGAAATTAACACAGGAGTTTGTTTGTGACTAGCTAAACTTACAATAAGAGTTCATCGGTGATTAGTTAAACTAACTACAATAATTCATTGATGAGTAGACAAACTAACCAGAGGAGTTTGTTGATAAATATCTAAACTTAACAAAATTTGTTGTTGTGTAGCCAACTTCAGCTTTATATATGTGTGTATAAATTCTGAAATCTCGTGAAAGTAAATAAATAATATTGCACATCGTTTGAGTAATATTGTGCTTGTGTAAATAACTAATATTGCACTTTTTGCCGACAAAATTGTGAGATTGAACACACTTGTGATTGATGATAAGAGAGTTATGCTATAACTACGTTAAACTTACCACGGGAGTTTGTCAAAAACTAGCCATAACTAATACAGGAGTTTGCTATCTATCTTAAAATTCCACAGAATTTCAATGAAGAACTAGCTAAGGTTACGACAAAAGTCCGTATATAGCTTTCGGATATGTCTCCGTAAAGCTGCTTTGCAAAATGTCCTTTGTTAGAAGTGCGATATAAATTATTATTTTTTTATTGATTAGCAAGTTTTAAATTTCACTAAACAAGTGAAACAAGTTCACTGAACAAGTGAACAACTACCATAACAGGTCACTGATAAATAGCTACCACAGGAGGTCAATAATAGTTAGCATAGTAGGCCATGCACGAATTAGCTACCACAGGAATCCATTTATGAGGTAGCTAAATTTTATTACCAGAGGTGAGTGAAAAAATATCTAAAGTTATCACAGAAAATCATTTACAGCAAGCTACATTTACCATACAAGTGCACTGTCCGCACAAAAGTTTGTGGACACGTGCTCATTAGATGGTATATGCTCTTTGAACATCAAATTCAACATTTAGTTGCCATTTGATGTAATAATATAACCTATATTTTGGAGTTAGCTTGTGGAGATTTGTGCTCATTTAGACCCAAGAATGTGTAAGTAAAGCCAGGAACTGATGTAGGTGAGGTGAGGAGGTCTGGGGTGCAGTCAGTGTTCACAGTCATCCCAGAGGAGTTCAACATGGTTAAGGTCAGAGCTCTATAGTAGATCCTTCACTCTTTAAGCGATGTAAACGATATCTTCATGAATCTGACTTTGTGCAAAGGGGCTTTGTCATGCTGGAAGAGGTCTCCTCATTCAAGTGAAGAAAAAACTGAACACTACCACATTGAAAGACAATTGTATGCCTCCAACATATGGCTGGAAAAGTCTGGTGTCCCAGTACTTTGTCTATATAATGTAGCTAACTAAAGTTAAATCACTACATTGTTTAACAACTAGCAAAAAGTCCTATGCAACGTGATTGACATTAAAGCTAATTTACCACCAATGTTTGTTATTAGCTAGCTAATTTACCACACAAGGTCATTTGACAGCTGGCTATGTTACAATGCTAGCTCGCTTATATTTAAGAGTATAGGGTTCAAAAAGTTACATTGAAATAAATAAATAGACAGATAAAGATATGCTACCTGAAAGTAAGAAGGACATGAAGAGATAACTGTCCTCCATATTTAGGTTTCGCAGTGCATTAATAGCGACGTGTTCTCAAAATAACCGTAGGCAGTGGAAAATGTCAAGCGAGTTCGCAAAAACGCAAGAACAAACTCTAATGTATTTTTTTTTTCCCCCTCGTTCTTGAGAACTTTCCACGATTCAGCAAAACTGATGCAGCCCGTTACTGAACACACCCATACCTGAATAAGAGACATGTACAGAGTCATGAGCGTTTTTTTATTTTTACTTTTATTTTTTTTTTCCTATCAAGCAATAAAGGTTAATAAGTCTTAGCACGGCCATTAAAGTGCTCACTGGAACAGAGTGGGCTGTGTGAGTGTATATAAAAGTCTAAGTGAGAACATTTCAAGCGCATTTTAAGTTATGGCATCCCTAACCCACTGTAAACCTGGAATTATACAACATACTCTCGCACATTTACGGCTGAAGCTGCTACACACCGAGGGCTTTCTGGATTTCCGAGAGGTCGAACCTGTTTTGCAGCTGGGATCCTGGCCAAAAATCCGCCACTTACACACACACACACACACACACACACACACTGGCTTACTCACACCCAGTATCTATTCTGTTATATAACGCTGGCAGGGAGTCATGCGTAATTGCTTCATAAACGTGGTTTGAATCTCAGCTTCCCCAGCTGAGGCTCAGGAACACCTGAGGGGTTTCTCCTAAATAAATCGCCTATACACACACACCCTGAGACGGCGCGACAGTTTTATTAGCAGGGGTGGGTTTCGAATTTGTTGTCTGTCGCAGCTTAACATCGTTGTCGGAAAATAGACTTACGGCAATAATGCACGATGATACGACTGCTTTACAATCGCAAGGTTATTGTGTTTGTAAACCTACCGCCGTTTTCGGCGCCACAATTGTTCTCCTGGCCTCCTGGAAACAGGGAGTGTGTCTCAGACACTAGTGTTGATTGGATCTAATACAAGAAATGTATTAGGATTTATTCTCACAATTGCAATCATGGAGAAAACTAGCATAAACGACTGGCTAGTCAGTGCGTCTTGTTCAGGCCACTTAATGACGCTACCTTTCATTCGGTTTGTTGTTTATTGTTTTGGTTTTTTTCACCGCTCTCGGAACTGGCAGTCAGATGATGAGAAATGGTTGTGACAGACGTTGGTGATGACTGGCGAAAGCGATGCGTGCTATAACAGGGCAGATGAAACACTACTGACGAAATCACGTATCAGGAATTATCCAGTTGCTGGACAAAACGAACCTTGCACTTGAAAAGCACCCAAGCTGTTTTGTTGATTTTGCTAATTCACTGAAGTTGTATCTTAGTGGTTAAGGCTCTGGGTTACTGATCAAAAGATCTGCGGTTCAAGCCCCTTTATTTGCCGAGCTACTGCTATTGGGCCCTTAAGCATGGCCCTTAGCAGTCTGTGCTCCAGAGGTGCTGTATCATTACTGACCTTGCGCTCTTAGCTTCCTAACATGCTGGGCTATGCGAAGGACGAGTTTCCCTTTACTGCATTTATGGCATTTGGCAGATGCACTCATCCAGAGCGACTTACAATTATCTCATTTATGCAACAGAGAAGTTGAGGGCCTTGTTCAGGGGCCCAGCAGTGGCAGCTTGGTGGCACTGTAATTTGAACTCAAAACATTTTCATTACATTTCCATTTAAGGCATTTTTGCATATGTCCTTATCCAGAATGACTGACACTTACAATTCATGCAACTGAGCAGCTGTGGGGCTAAGGGCCTTACTCAGGGGCCCAGCAGTGGCAGCTTGGTGGTGTTGGGAAATAAACCCACTGAACTACCACCTCCCTCTTTATCTAAATTAGGTGTTAAACATTTGGAAGCAGAGTAAAGGTTAAGAAAATCATTGAGATTTTTAACAGCATTTTTGGTATAGTCGAAAAGTCTGTATCAGTGTTGCCAAACACAGGCGTCGCATCTTGCTCCAAGGTCTGTTAATGAGGGTTGAAGTGGCATCCGTCTAGAGCTTTCCGTTCAAGTTTGGTATATAAAAAAACCAGACGCCTGAGATAACCATCCATTTTTTTTTTTTTTAAGACTTTAAAAAAAATCCCATTCTCAAAGCTTTTATATATTATAGTGTTTTCATTGATATTGTCTATTTCACAAAATATAAGCCTAAACATGAATATTTATATGTTTTTGAAATCAGTTTCTCTTTTCATAACGCAGAAAATGGACCTCTAGGACCATACTGATATAATGTGAACAGCCAACATATAGAAATTTTCCATAAAGACGGCGGTTCTTTATCGCCCGAGAACCCCGATTCAGGAACCCTTCCATTCAGGTTTTCCTGAATATATAACTGTTTACCTTGCTGGAGACATTTAACATTCGTTTTACAGCCTAGTGTGTGTGACGGGGCTGAATCAGGCAACATGCCACTTTTCTCCCAGACTTACTGACATGCTATCGAAGCCTTGTCAGCCTGTCAGATAAACAAGCTGTTAAAAAGATTTCTCTTCTCTATTGTTGTTTTTTTCTCTTCACTGAAGGACATAGATAGCCCCATTCCAACAGCAGCATGAGTCACTCTGACATGAGTTTTTGTTGATTTTTATAGCGTTAAGTCATGGTTGGATTGTCATTAAGAGATCTCCGCAGGCCTGCAAGCCGTCTTCTGTTTTTTAAAAAATTTTTATTTGTTTGGTTGGCTTCTCTTCGTGTTGAGAAAGGATTCTGTCTTTGGAGGTTCTTTGTGTGTGAGAAGACAGGCATCTAATGCTTGTGAATCATTTTCCTGGCTCAGGGGATTAATGATAATGAACATATCTTGTCAATCGATCACTAGTGCGTTTTATCTTTTCATAATCCAGTTATTTGTCGGCTACATCCCCCCAGCAGTCATGTGTTCAATTCGGGTTCTGAAAACTGATTTGTTTATTACTTATCTGAATCCGATCAAAGCACAAAGCTGAGCGGTTGTGCTTTATTTTATATTTCTGTTTTAAACATAGCTGAGAGGCAATATTTTACTGAATATGATGTTTTGATGTCAAATTTCCAAGATTAGTACTGACATGATTCTCAACACTGGCACTTACTGACACCATACATTAATCGCCCATGTCCTTTACCTCACAACATCAATAGATGTTTTACAAGTCACATAAGAGACCACAATGACCTTTTTTAAACACCACCACACAGACCGCTAACCTTCAACCCAACTAAGTGGTAGTTCAGTGGTTATGGCTCTGGGTTTCTTATCAGAAGGTTGTGGGTTCTAGTCCCATCATTGACAGGGTGCACCCTATCTGCCTCAGGGGTGCTGTATCATGGCCAACATGTTAAAACCAGCCACTTATTATTATTGTTATTACCTTCAAACACCAACACACACCAGTATTGTTTTACAAACACTATTATTCTATTGTTACACTCCAGTAATACGTGCCATCGAGCAGCAATACATTTAAAAAAAAATTTATGAGACATCAAAAGTTTAAATTCTCCAATATTCTCCATCAAACACGAGTATTCTCCAGGAAAAACTAATCAAACACAAGTAATCTCCAATAAATCCAATTAAACACACAAGTGTTCAAACTTTTATCATAGGTCAATATTTCCCAATATTCTTCTAATATTCTTAATCAAGCACCAATAATGTTTACTACTCTGTCAATCACCAACACACACCAGTATTCAAGCACCACTTTTTATATCATACACCAATATTTTCCTAAAAAAAAAAAAAACAATATTCTCCAATTTTCTCTATCAAACACCATTTTTCTTTAATATTCTCCTTTAAAAAAAAACAACATTCTCCTGCAAACCATGTCCCCATGTCTGATTCAAGCCAGTGAATAAACAGTGTTGGCATTTCAGTGTTCAACATTCAGTATTCCCAATTGAACACCAACACACACCTGTATGTAAACACTATTTTAAATAGTTTTACATTCACATTTATTACATTATTATTATTTTTTTTTGTTATACACTAATATAAATATATATATATATATATATATATATATATATATATATATATATATATATATATATATATATATAAAAAAATAAAAAATAAATAAATTATATATATATATATATATATAAAACATATGGTTAGGATGCAGCGCTCTCACCGCTGTGGCCCGGGTCCGATCCCCGGTCAGGGAACCAACCCCAGCCACTCTTAGTGCCGGTCCCAAGCCCGGATAAATGGGAAGGGTTGCGTTAGGAAGGGCATCCAGGGTAAAGACATGTGTCAAATCAAACATGTGGATGGTATATATACAGTGTTGTGCTAGTTACTAAAAATTTTTAACTAGTTACAGTTACTCGTTACTTCAAAAAGTAACTTAATTACTTTGTTGATTACTTACACCAAAACGTAATGTGTTACTGTTAAAAGTAACTTTTTAGTTACTTTTTTAAAGAACCTTCTTTAATGTTAACATTAATGCCCTTTTATGCGTTATGGTCTATACAAACACAAAACTGACTTATACACAAAGTAATTTTTGAACACTATTTTATTAAAGTCAGACCAGCACAAACTGAATATATCACAAGGATTTCTGAAATAAATAACAAAACAAGCTGAATAATATATTCACAATCAAAAACTAAAGTGGCTTCTGCTGTTGTGTTGAGCCTTAAAAATGTTCTTTTCACAGCTGAAGTAGGAAAACTATCAACAATGTAGAACCGGGTTAGCTTCTAGCTTCTAGCTCCTCAGGCATGGAGGTCCTGGAGGAGCTTCAACAGATTGGAGTTGCTGTTTATCGCAGTAGATACGAGCTTCGATCCAGAAAGACACAGCTTACATTTGCCTTAAAAGTTTTTGTCTTTATACTCAACTAAAGTGAAATAATAAGGATATTTCCACTTTGAGAAACTCGTCTTGCTCTCGCCTCGACTCACCATTACTGCTGCACAGACCTGAATAAACGGAGACACGCCCACAGTGCGTCTTCTTCGTGTTTACAGTGGTTCATCCACCAATCCTACAATGCGAAGCTGCTGTAAGCGGGTTAGACTGTAGTATACACTTTAGCCCAAATTCATTCATTTAAAAAAGTAACAGGTAACGCAGCATACGGTAACGGTAACAAAGTTACTTTATTTTTAAAAGTAACGCGTTACAGTATTAGTTACTGTAAAACGCGTTACCGGTAACTGCCCAACAATATATATATATGTACACAAACACACATACACTACTATTCTCTAATATTCTCCATCAAACTCTAGTATTCTTTAATAAAACCCATCAAACACTAGTATTCTGTAATCTTCAATACTCAAACACTATTATTGTCCAATATTCTCAATCAAACATCAATAATCTCTTTCAAAAACCAAAATTTTTCAGCGAGCCATGTCCCCCATGTCTGATTTAAGCCAGTGATTGGACAGTGTTTGCATTTCAGTGTGGCACAACAGAATTAGGTTCATTTCTAATCAGTCATTTTGCACCATTCAACTTTATTAGGATGGGATCGTTTTCTTCAATGCTGTTTTGTCAGCATACACACAATCTCAACCTTACTTACTTCAGCATTGTTGGTAAACGCTGGCGTCATGTTCCTCTGCTCCTGCGTGTTCTCACAAGCTTACTGAAAGACTGATGCAGCAGATAACCTTGTGTATAGGGCAGGGACGTTAGATGCTGACTCGACTCATCTCCGATCCAGCAAAACAGCACTTTGAGTGCATTTCTACCTCGGATGACCTGCCTCGTTCTGCGACGGGATCCATTAGCTGTGGATTTCCACAAAGCTTGAAAAAAGTCACCCCAATCCACTCTCATCTTCATCTTCATCTCCTTTCTCTTACATTCAGTTTTTTCTTTCTTTCATAGTTATTTCGCCAAGTATAAACATTTTTATTGGGATTGGCGGGTTTTAAATGCACTTTTGCCAAAGTAATGACAGGAGAAGTGAGATGAGGGCTTTATAACCATAATGAGGATTGAAATATATCTTTTTTTATTATTATTATTATTATCTGGCAGAAGCAGTTATGTATTTTGTGGGAAATTGACAAATTACTGTACATCATGGGTTTGTTCAAAAAAATAGCGCAGGCCAATATTTAACCATACTGCATTAGCAATTCAGCAACTCTTTTATCTTAATTGGCTGTTTCCACATGTATTTTCACAGGACTGTAAAGGTTTTATTTAAGTTTTAATATATGGTTTGGAATGGAGTTGATGTAAGTTGTTTTGAGATTATAGTATTTATCAGTGGAAGACAAAACATCAATATTGTGATGAATTACTCCCCAGTTGGCTTTTCTGAGAGCTTGACTGTCGAACTCCAGTTAATTTTCACATCATCCATCAGATTAGGGGCAAACTCTGAGCTCAGTGTTGGTGCCAGACAGACTGGTCTGAGTATTTCAGAAACCTCTAATCTCGTATGATTTTCTGGAAATAAACCAATGTTCAGCTGCCTAGTTTTGATTACACTGTTCCCACTGCAGCGTCAGATTCCTGACAGACGCAGAACCCAGCATGGTCTTTTGCTGCTGTAGCTCACCCTCCTTTTTCATGTTCTGCATTTTGATGTGCTTTTCTGCTCATCGTGGATGTAGAGTGGTTATTCGAGCTACTGTGGCCTCCATGTCACTGTGGCAAACCTGTCTAGACAAACTCCTCTGACCTCTTATTAAACATGCGTTTCTACTTGCAAACATGTGGCTTACTGTGTTTTTAGTTTGTTTGTTTTTTTTTGCAAAAATATATTTTTTTAAATGACCAAAGAAGAAGATAGTAAAACATACCAAGTCTAAAAATGTTTACTTAATTTTAACTTAACCTCTGCATTAACCTCTATGTTATGCTTTGCGTCAATGACTATGATTCCCTGATTGGATAATTACATGAAAAAGCAAGTGTAACTTCTTCTTCTTTTAGCTGCTTCCATTAGGGGTGCCACAGTGGATCATTTGTCCCCATTCCCCCCTGTCCTCTACATCTACCTCTTTCAAACCAACTACCTGCATGTCTTTTCTCACCACATCCATAAACCTCCTCCTTGGTCTTTCTCTTTTCCTCCTTCCTGGTGGCTCCATCCTCAGCATTCTCCTACCGATATACCCCATGTCCCTCCTCTGCACATGTCCAAACCATCTCAATC
Organism: Silurus aristotelis; assembly: GCF_946808225.1. Taxonomy (NCBI): domain Eukaryota; kingdom Metazoa; phylum Chordata; class Actinopteri; order Siluriformes; family Siluridae; genus Silurus; species Silurus aristotelis. The sequence continues at coordinate 7,336,804 of NC_139576.1, forward strand.
AGCCTTGATTACTTTGTCCCCAAAATGTCCTACATGATCAGTCCCTCTAAAAAACTATTTTCTAATCCTGTCCTTCGTTGTCACTCCCAACAAAAACCTTAGCATCTTCAGCTCTGCTACCTCCAGCTCCACCTCCTGTCTTTTACTCAATGCCACTTTCTCTAAACCATACAACATCTCAGGTCTCACCACAGTCCAATAAACCTTTCCTTCACTCTCACAGATACTTTTCTATCACAAATCACTCCTGCTATCACTCTTCTCCACCCTCTCTACCCTGCCTGCACTCTTTTCTTCACTTCTCTAACACACTCTCCATTACTTTGCACTGTAATTTGTCACTTCTCGGACACGCTTGACACACACACACAATGCAAACTCTTCTGACCTTCTCTATACTTCTCCATCAACATTCTCAAAGCAAATAATGCATCTGTGGTGCTCTTCCTTGGCATGAAACCATACTGTTGCTCACAGATGGTCACCTCTTCTCTCAGCCTGGCTTCCACTACTCTTTCCCATAACTTCATGATGTGACTGATCAACTTAATTCCCCTGTAGTTACTGCAGGTCTGCACATCTCCCTTATTCTTAAAGATCAGTACCAGCAGACTCCTTCTCCATTCCTCAGGCATCCTCTCACCTTTCAGAACAACATTTTGTTCATATAGTGTAAGTAATATGTTACTTTAACTATATGAACAAAATGTTGTGTACACCTGACCATAAGATGTGTTTTTTTGTGATCATTATCCCCATTTGCTCTTATAATAACCTCCGCTCTTCTGGGTAGATGTTCCACTAGATTTTTTGTTTGTGGAGATTTCAGCTCATTCATACACAAAAGTGTTGGTAAAGCCAGGCACTGATGTAGGTGAGGTGAGGTGAGGATGGCTGAGGTGCATTTAGCATAGATATAACACATTAAAATATAGAGTATTAGTAAAAGTCTCCCAAAAATGTAAATACTCTCAAAGTACAGATATTTAAAAAAAAATATTGGTACACCAGACTTTCCCAACAATATGTGGTTCTTCAGATTCTTTGGATGTGGTACCATGAAATTTTCCCTTCACTTAAATTATGAGACCCGAATCTGATCCAGCATGACAATACCCCTGTGCACAAAGTGAGCGCCATGAAGATATGGTTTACATGGTTTAGAGTGGAAGATCTCCTGCAGGATGGCTCTGAAGAATGGAGATTATTATAAAAAACGAAATGTGGAGATAAATGTCCAAAAAGCACATAATATTTTGATCAGGTGTCCACAAACGTGCCCATTTAGTGAAGAACATGAGTGAAGTAAAGTTTGTTCCTTCTGCTGTGAAATGAATCCATAAACAGCATTAAATGAAAAGCCGTGGTGAAAGCACAAGCGTAACTCCACGCTTCTGCTGAGAGTTTGTGCGTGGAGTAGAGATTCTTTCACTGTGTGCCTGAAAACTCTCTCCTTCCAAAGGTCTGATGTGCAGGAGAATAGACCACTGACCTGCACTCATTATTCACATTGACTTCTCATTCCTCACTGCTTTCACTCTCGATACTTTAGTCCATTTTAAAGTGAGAACTTCTACATTTCTACTCGTAACAGTATCAAAGTTTTACCAGAGTCATATGTCAGCAAGGGAGAAATTTTTTTTTCTTAGTTACAGGGATGATGTGATCATCCACTAGTTGTACATATTGATAGTTGTTCAATATTTAACCATATAATGAATTATACATATAAAGGAATAAGGGGTGCCCCAGAATAGTCGATGCTTCTTTAATAGTCTGATTCGAGTCCCAATCTCCCAATCGAATTTTCGCAGGAGGTGTTATAAAACAAGGATCGTTCCTTTTTGGTGATACGGGGGTGCTCAATGTCTGATTTCACATAGAAATACTGGTTTTCTCGAAATAAGTTTCTAAACAGGATAAAAGTGTCAATTAAAATGTGGAAAGAAAGAAGCTTTTATTAAATATTTTAATAGACATGTATAAATACAACCACACTTACGACAGATTTCACTTTTACTCTCCGTGATCCGTGACTGAGACAGACAATATCTGTGAAATTCTGTGAAGGTATGTTTTGTTCTAATGGAATTTCTGATTGTATTTCGGTGCATTGATGTTGCGCTGTACTTATGCCGCACAGGCAATTTAGCCGATTTAATTTCATTTGCCGACATGTAAAATGCAAATCCTGTCTGCGGTGTGGCTTTTCTGCAGTTATTCATGTTATTCTTTTTTTTTTTAGCTTTATTGATATAAAAAGTTTTTTTTTTATACATTTTCTTCTATATCTGTGTGTGATGTTCTGGTAGCTTTAAATTGGCAGGGGGAATCGTTTTAAGAATGATTATCCACATTGCAAACTTCAAGATAAAAAAAGGTATGGTCAGTTTCATTGATTGCTTGACAGGCAGTTTTGGTTGCTCTATTAGAAAGTTGTTTGTGTGCTGTGTGTGAAACAAAAATAAAAGTTGTCTTACCTCCAACACACACACACACACACACACACACACACACACACACACACACACACACACACACACACACACACATACACACACATACACACCGACCCTACTCAATGAAGACCCAAGCCTCTGCTTCAATTCATACGACATTCCAGTGAATTTACGTCTCCTGTAATTGCAGTACCTTTACACTGGCCAGGGGTCTTGTTTGCTTTGAGTCGAGTCTGATCCATCAATCCCCTGAGCGCGATGACCTTTAATTCCCTCGTGCAACTCCCATGTGGGAGCTCCACACTGGTGAAGGGGAATAAAGACTAGAAATTTATTATCAACTAAATTTATCAATCTGTCACCAGTCCCAAAAAAGCATTAGGAATAAACCGGTGGATTGTATCTGTGCCTGGTGTAAAAGATTTGCGTTTGGTCCTGTTTAAGTGTGAATCGTGGAATTCAGTGGTGTTTTTGGTGTCTGAAACTATTCATAATGAGCACACAGCGTGTGTATTAAAGTCTAAGTTGAATAAGGGTTTTCAGAATGATATTGTGTCTCGCATGTCTGACTGTACTGAGAAGAGCCTGCTGAGCGAATCAGAAAGAAGTCCTACACTGCAAAAAAATAACCATATAAATATACACAATAAATGCGTGATTTAAGAAGATACAGACAAAAAGCCAAATTATGTGCCAGTGCAGTAAGATAATTACACTTGGTAAGATTTATTGAAATAAGAAAACATATTGCCAACAATTATTTATTTAAATGTAGTCTTGTAACTTATAGTAGTTACGATGCAGTAGTTATGAAAAAAAAAGCTAAATCATTACTTGCTGCTTCTCAAAATACTTATGCAACATAAACATTATTGAATGTATTTTGTCATTACTGAACACTAAAAGATATTGAACATGAGAAATTTTAACCGAACTGTAAACAACTTAGTAAAAAACCATAAGCCATTTGTATAAAGTTCCAAAAAAAATATAACTTCATTGGATAATGTTTGTATTAGATTGTAAATAAATGTGTTAAAATAAGTCCTAAGTGGGATTATTGAGCTTTTTTTTTTTTTTTTACTGGGCTTAAAATATTAGCCTCAAATTATGTTTCTGATGGAAATTAAGCTCAACTTGCAGGTAAAATCATTATTTTTTAACTTTACTACGATAAATAATCGTAAAACATTCATAATAATCACAATCTGCTCTTGTGTAGTTTTTTAATTCAAAAAATAAGATCAATGATTTTTTTTTATGGCTAGAAATAAGTTTTTGCAGTGTGCTGCTTTTCAAAGTACTTAAACTTATTGCAACCTAAAACATTATTGAATGTATTTTGTCGTTACTGAAAACTGAAAGAAATTCAACACAAGAAACTGCAATAAAATTATAGAACAACTTAGTAAAAAGCCAAAAGTTTTTTATATAAAAAAAACTAATGAGCTAATAAGTGTGATTATTAAGCATTTTTTACTGGGCAACTTTTAAAACCAGTTATTACAGCTAAAAGATCTTAAAAGATACAAGACTGGCCAACAAATGATGTTTCTGATGGTAATTAATCTCAAGACATTCACAACAATCGTACCCAATCATGCATAGAATTTTATTCTCAATATAAGATTAATACGATTTTTTTTGGCTAGAAATTAGATTGTAAGTCTTGACTAGATGAGGAGTTAAATGTTGCAGTGTAAATGTGGCTGTGATCACTGAGCCTCTGGAGATGTGTAGATACAGTTTAAACAGCATCGCTGTAACTCAGAGCCTGACCAGTGGCTATTTTTGCTTCTCAGTGCTTAAAATTAGGTTGGGTCGGATATTTTGAGAGGTTGAATCATCATCCTCCCCCCTGTCTGAAAAACTAGATAGACGACTTCTATTTTTTTCCTCCTATCTCATGTCTGTTTGGTCAGAATCGTTTACGAAGGCGCCTGCTGCGCCCGCCGTCAGAGCCCATGCCATGCGAGACGAGCGGAATGTCAACGGTGCTGATTAAACACTGTTATCTTTCTTTCTCATCATAGTGCTTGTGATATTTGAGGCTTGCAGTGAGCCGTTAAAGGTTTTCAGATGCCAGTGGCAAAACGTTTTGTACATGCTTTATGTAGAATCCAAAACATCAATAAGCTGACGTGTTTGGGAAAATTGTATTATACTTTAACATAGAGCATTTATTGGTTGAGAATAATCTAAGCAGACCCTGAAGATCTCTCTTTGTCATATTAACTCCAGCGACATGAGCTGTAATAGATTTAAATCAGTGGTGGACAGTAACGAAATAAATGTAATTCGTCACTGTACTTAAGTAGCTTTTTCATGTATCTGTACTTTACTGAAGTGTTTCCATTTGAGGAGATTTTAACTTTAAATTCACTACATAAAGTTAAATATGGTACTTTTTGCTCAATGCATTTCAGTCGTTTCTTTTGATTTATGAGCATAAAAACGTAACTGGTCAAACACACAGCAATCCACCAATCTGGGTCGAGCGCACCTTTTGAAGTTGTTTCCATTGGCGCTTGGTATATCTACTGATCACCAACATACAGTTCAGCATCAGTTCAACACCAAGCAGAACATTTAGAGAGGAATAAATGATGAAGAAACTCCTGACTCGAACTCGCCACAACACCCGTTGTCTTATTTGTGCAATTTTTTTTTTAAGTAGTTGAAAAGAAGGTTTTGGGCTCATCATCATTTTAATAGAAATCAATCAGTGTTTGACTCTGATGATTAATATCATTCTTTTAATAGATCATTGTGCTGAGAGTAATAGAGCCTTTTCACATGAACTGAGTTGATTAAGCAAAGAGTCTTGTGATAAAAATGATAATAGGAACATTATAGTCATAATAAATCATAGTACTTTTGATACTATTTGGATATTTTACCTAGTGTATCTCTACTTTAACTCAAGTACATGGTTTGTGTACTTTCTTCACCACTGACTAAAACTCTGCAGACCATGTATGTTTATGCACCGATGAGGATTTTTTTTTTTTGGGCCTCCAGGAAGTGACCTCAGTATATCGGCCGTGTGAAGATCTTCAGTGGTCTATAGAGAATATTCAGAGCTGAGAAATGCTTTTTCTGACTATAAAAAAATAATAAATATTGAAAAATAATTTAATAAAATAGGTTAATGGTTACGCCATTGGACTTTGAATCTGAAGGTCATGAGTTCAAATCCCAACCACACCAAGCTGCCACTTTGGGGCCCCCTGAGCAAGGCCCTTAACCCCTTAGCTGCTCATTTGTACGAATGGGGTAAATGTAAGCCGCTTTGGATATATGCTATTGCCAAAATGCCGTAAATGTAAAAATGCAGAGATTCCAGAACTGAAACATTTCCTTGCTTTTGCAGCTTTTCCAACCACAAGCTCCAAGTCCATAGATTCTGAGTGTAAAAAATGTCACAAAATTGTATTTACATTTTTACGTCTGTTTACAAACTGAATGTTTTACACTCGCAGGGTGTTTGCTCACAACAACAACTTGATCAAAGCGTGACACTAACTGTGTACGTCTCTAGATGGTTCGGGATGTTTGCGAGTTCGGCATCTACTTCTTCAAAGGTCCGTAATCATTACGAGGTGGGAGGTGACTGGATCTGGCCAAACCTCAGGGTGTCTCGGGATGGGGAGAGAAAGAGAAGCAGTGGAGAGGAATCAGCGTAGCTGCTGTTCATGATATTAACAGCACAAGTTGATGTGCATGTGATCAGATGTTCTGGAGCACAAGGTTATGATGTGATGTGTGTTATGTGTAGGCTTTGCTAAAACACTACAACCACAAGTCAAGTCAAGTCAAGTCAAGTTTTTTTGTATAGCGCTTTTCACAACAGACATTGTCTCAAAGCAGCTTTACAGAAAACAACAGTGAAGGTGAATAGTGTGCGTTTGTCCCTGATGAGCAGCCGTGGCGACAGTGGCAAGGAAAAACTCCCTTAGATGATATGAGGAAGAAACCTTGAGAGGAACCAGACTCAAAGGGGAACCCATCCTCATATGGGTGACATCAAGAGTTTGGTCATAAATCTTTCAACAATACAGAACAATTTGTGATCATCATAGATCCAGCATCAGCTTCTCCATGCCAGGGCCTTTAAACACTCGGCATCTACTTCTCCATGATCATCCATAGGTCCATAATCTTCACGAGGTGGGACGTGACTGGAGCTGGCCAAACCTCAGGATGCCTCGGGATGGGGAGAGAAAGAGAAGCAGTGGAGAGGAATTAGCGTAGCTGCTGTTCATGATATTAACAGCACAAGTTGATAATGTGCATGTGATCAGATGTTCTGGAGCACAAGGTTATGATATGTGATGTGTGTGATGTGTAGGCTTTGCTAAAAAGATATGTTTTTAATCTATACTTAAACTGGGTGAGTGTGTCTGAGCCCCGAACACTGTCAGGAAGACTGTTCCAGAGTATAGGAGCTAAATGTGACCACCTTTAGTGGACTTTGCTATTCTAGGAACTACTAGAAGCCCAGAGTTTTGAGATCTCAGGGAGCGTGATGGATTGAAGCGTGTTAAAAGACTGGAGAGATACATGGGAGCCAAACCATTTAGTGCTTTATAAGTGAGAAGTAATAGTTTGTAGTCTATTCGAAACTTAACAGGAAGCCAATGTAGGGACGATAGGATTGGGGTTATGTGATCATAAAGTGAAAAAAGTAGCGGCTTATAGTCCGAAAAATACGGTATATAGCGCATTTGAAATGTACTGTGAACAGTTTGCTGTTACTTTCCACTAAGACATCTAAATGTGTTCCAGCATGACATTACCCCTTGTTACAAAGTGAGCTCTATGAAGATATGGTGTTGATGTTGGAGTGAAAGAACTCCAGTGTCCTGCACAAAGGCCTGGCCTCAATTGCACTGAACACATTGGGATGTGGGAGTGTGGGAGGTGGTAACTCAGTGGCATTGGACCTTGAATTTCAGAAGAATCAGACTAGAAACACGTTAAATGATCTGCTAGTGCAGTAAGATGATAATACTTGGTAAAATTTATTGAAATAAGAAAACATACACTTATACACTTATTCCAAAAAAAAGTAAATTTCGTCTAATATATATATATCTTTCTTTTTAAGAGTTTGCTTTTCTTCATTTGTGTGAACAGAGAACAAGAATACGAATTCCTCTTAATTTAAGAAGTCATCATTATATCCAAGTCATAAGTGTGATTACTGAGCATTTGTATACTGGGCAGCTTTAAAACCAGTTATTACAGCTAAAATAAAGTCATAAAATATATACAAGCCCTCAATGATGTTTCTGATGGCTCAATTTCGGGTAACATAACTAACTTTAAGCTTTACTAACTAAGAAAATAGATAAATGATCTTAGAACAATCATCATAATCTTACACAATCCGATCTTGCATATTTTATTCGTAAAATAAGTTCAATCAGATTTTTATGGCTAGAAATAACATTGTAACGCAACTCACTAGATGAGGAGTTTTTGCAGTGCAGTAATGAAAATCTGAAACTCCTGACAGTTTGGCCGGTATCCAGGGAAGGCCAGTACGAGGTTATTCCTTTTTGTGAGCCTTACATCTGTATTGTGAACCAGCTCCAGTATTAACAAGATGTTCTGACAGGTTAGCATGTTGGGAGAGTTAAGAATATTGTGAAGAAGCAAAACTAAACATCACAGTGAGTGATAGTTTTAAGGTCTTTAAATGACAAGATGTTGTATTACAGCCTGAGATAACAGCTGCAGTTATTTCCTTGTCAGACAGAAGAAAATATGTATGAGATTAGGGCAATCAGAAAATATTCATGAATCTGTCATTTTAAAATCACACCAAGAATCTTATCCGTTTGTGCCTCGAGTGTGGATGATGGTTGAGAAGTCTGGCATAAAGAAGCTCTTCAGTTCTTTGTGAAAACGTTCTGTTTAGGGCAGAAAGAAATGTCAGACAGTATGATATATTTTAAAAGATGAGACGTGGAGAGAGGAGAAGGAGATCCACTATATGGACTTTTGAAAATGTGTCCTCATTCAACCACAGGGTTCGTTAGTAAAATCAGGTACTGATGGAGGGTGTGGAGGTCTGGGGTGCAGTCAGTGTTTCAATTTATCCCAAAGGTTTTCAGTAGGGTTCAGTCCAAAGCTCTATAGCATGAGATTTTCCACTCCAATCCATGTAAAGCATATAATGAAGCTGGCTTTGTGCACAGGTTTTTGTCTCCTAATTAAAGTGTAGGGTGAATTTAATGCAACTGCATTCATAGACATCCTGTACAATTGTGTTCCTCCAACTTTGTGGTAATAGTTTGAGAAGGAACCACAAATGGCTGGAATTATTTATGTTTTAGTCCCATGAGAAGAACTAGATTGAAAATAATCTTGTTGCCCTGTGTGTCTTTGCTGATTGCAGTGCGGGACCCAAAGGAGATAACATCTATGAGTGGAGGTCCACCATTCTGGGTCCTCCAGGCTCCGTCTACGAGGGTGGAGTGTTCTTTCTGGACATCACCTTCTCCTCAGACTACCCTTTCAAGCCTCCAAAGGTAAACATGTTATAATTATCTTCACTATGTCATGAGTTCAGTTGGTAGTAGTGTTGTGGCCAATTATTATCAATAGCAATGAATCCATTAATGAAGTTAAAACACCAAGTAAAGGACTAAACTATGTTCATGATCCAGGGTTGGTGTCAAAGACTTTATTCAGCAAAAACAAAGCCAGGCAGTTCCCTGGAAGTGCAGTAAATGCAAGTTTTTAGAAAGACCGTATAAAAGGGTTGATAAAATACAGGCGCATCTTAATAAATTAGACTATTGCCAACTGTCAAGTCAGTAGTCTCTCCTCCCCCTGTGATTGTGTAGCCTGAACCAGAGACGCCATTTAAAAGCTCAGGAAACCTTTGCAGGTGTTTTGAGTTAATGAGCTGATTAGAGTGTGACACCACGAGTCTCCAATATTGAACTTTTTCACAATATTCAAATTTTCTGAGAGAATAAACACTTTTAATATATCAGTCTGTGTGATGAATCTAAATAATATACGAGTTCCACTTTTTGTATAGAATTACTAAAATAAATAAACTTTTTAATGATATTCTAATTTATTGAAATGCACCTGTATATGTTTGACCAATCAAGCTTCACTAAAGTGGTTCTTGGTCAGCAAAAAGAAGTGCACAGTCTGCAGCTGAAAGTAAAATGTACTCTAGGCTTCCAAGAACTAAAAGTGTAGGAACTGAAATTAGGTCTTCGATGGAAATGTGACTGGTGTGACAATTTTTTCCCATGTAAAGACATTTCATGGATATCTGAAACAAAAAGAAAAGGCTCCTGTGATGGAAAACATTGTTATAGATTCTGTAGTGGAAACAGGTCCGAAGTTCTTGAGATCCTAAAAGATCTTTTGTAGAGGAACCTATAATGAAAGGCTCTAAAGTTCTAAACATTTCCACAGTTCCTGAAAAGGTTCCTGTTGTGAACACATGCCTATGGTGCTTTTGGTGCCAGCATGCATGTAATTCCTGAGCTAGTTCAAGCGTCTTTAATGTGCGCATACCTGTAATTCCTGTGTTCCTGAAAAGGTTTCTGTAGTGGAAACATGCCTTTTGGTGTTTTTGGTGTAAGCATGCCTTTAATTCTTGAGTTCCTAAAATGGTTCATTTTCTTTTTTACTTTTGAAAAATGTCTTTGTTGTAGACATGTCTGAAACTCTTAAGTTCCTGGAAACGTTCCTGCAGTGAAAACCTACTTAAAGTGCCTTTAATGTTGACATAAATATAACTTCTCAAAAAAGGCTCTTGTGGCAGAAGGTGTTTTTCATGTTAGTATGTCTATCATTCCTTAGTTCCTGAAAAGTTTCCCTTAGTGGAAACATGCTTTTGGTGTTTTTGATTGTGACAGAGTGAACTGTCCCTATGGTCAGCATGATGCTACACACACACACACACACACACACACACACACACACACACACACACACACACACACATTACACTTTCAATTCTCTACCACATTGATGTAAGCATGTCTATCATTCTTAAGTTACTGAAATGGTTCCTGCAGTGCTAGTGTAAACATGCTTTTGGTGGATTAGGTGTATGTAAGCATAAAATGTTGAGTTCCTGAAAAGGGTATTGTGTAGGGTTAATTAACGTGGGCTTGGTGTAAGCATGCCTTTATTTCCTGAGTTCCAGCAAAGGTTCCTTTGGTGGAAACATGAATTTGGTGTGTTTGGTGCCAGCATGCATGTTAATCCTGAGGTTCCTGCGAAGGTTTGTGTGGTGGAAACATGCTTTTGTTTAGTTTTTTTGGCATGCATGCTTGTAAATCTTCTGTTCCTGAAACGGTGATAGTTGAAGCATGCCTTTGATGATACCTGAGTTCCTGAAAAGGTTTCTGTGGGGGGGAACATGCCATTGGTACCTTTTGTTGTAAGCATGTCTATGATACCTGAGTTCCTGAGAAGATTCCTCTGGTGGAAACATGCTTATATTGTTAAAGTAAGCACGCCTATAAGTCCTGATTTCCTGAGAAGGGTTTCTGTAGTGGAAACTTCCTTATGGTCTGGTGGTCAAAAAGTGCCTTATGTTCCTAACATTTTGAAAAGGTTCTAGTATTGGAAATATGTCTATATTTCCTGTAGTGTAAACATGAAGTTCCTCACTACCTGAAAAGTGCTTGTAGATCTTCTCACTCATCTTTTATGCTGTGTTCCACCTGCAGTTACTCCACTTTAACCATCAAGATCTTGTGTGTTGTACAAGTGCACAATTATCTTTAACATTTTGTCATTCTGCCTCAACTCCAGTAGATTGGATATTGTTGAACACACACACAGTGAAGCTCCGAGTCTGATTGAAGTGTCATATGTTAAAAGTTTGTCAGTGTTTAAGGAGATACAGTTTTAATGATAAACAGAGCACATTCTCACGCTCTACTCAATTTCTCTGATCTGAAACAGAACATCGTATATGGCACATTCTCTTGGTTTCTGACAGCTGAAATTGCTCATATTGTGGTCCACTAATGCATTTTCGTCTTGCACATTGTGGCTGGATGAAGGGCTCATGAGAAAACGGACAGAAATGTGAGAAAAACAAGATTTTTTTCACAGAGAGAAATCCCTGGAAGTCGGCAGCCTGTTCTCCCAGAGCCTAGCAGAAAGAGGCTCATGGGAGCTTGAGGCTGGGAGTGAGGCTTGATGCTGTTAGAAGAATCTCGGGAGCATTGATTTTTTTTTTAATCCTGTTGATTTACTATGTTGCTCTTCCTTTGCTTTGTCTTCCTGTTCATTTCTCGTCTTGTACTTTTACTGTCTATTTCTGATTGTATCCCTCTCTTATCCCGCTGCAGATTAATTTTGATAATTTTCTCTCTCTCTCTCTCTCTCTCTCTCTCTCTCTCTCTCTCTCTCTCTCTCTCTCTCTCTCTCTCTTTATCACACCCTTTCTCTCTCTCTGCACATGCACAGTGTTTTATACCAATATTTTCGGCGTTTTATCAATCTTTTTTCTATAAAACATCTCAGAATATTCTAATGTGTGTGTGTGTGTGTGTGTGAAGCATTCAGGAGCAGCATGGCACCTGCGAGCGCGAAGCTTTATGAGAGTCTGACTCGCCGGCACAGCGAGTGTAGAGGAGTGTGTTACTGGTTGGAGATGTTGAAGGGCATGAGAATATTGTCTCAGCCTGCCGAATGAACAGTGCTATTGTTTTTTTTTAACAGTCTTGAAAAAGTCACCAAACTGACCCACAAATGAATTACTTTGAATGTAGTTTCTTTTCGGCTTCTCACGTTAGGGGTCGCCACAGCGGATCCTCCGCACGTTTGATTTGGCACATGTTTTACGCTGGATGCCCTTCCTAACGCAACCCTCCCCAATTTATCCGGGCTTGGGACCGGCACTAAGAGTGGCTGGGGATGGTTCCCTGACCGGGAATCGAACCCGGGTCGCAGCGGTGGGAGCGCTGCATCTTAACCACTAGACCACCAGGGGACCAGGGGATGAATTACTTTGAATAATAAGTGTATACTGGTTTCTCCCCTAAGTTTTCCTGCTTAAAAGCTCATGTAAAAGGAGGAGCTCAACAGTTAAGTTGCTGGGTTATTGATCAGGAGGTCGGGGGTTCATGCCCCAGTATCGCCAAGCTGCCAGTCTTGCGCCCTTGAGCAAGGATCTTAACCCTCTGTGCCATATCATGGCTGACTGCGCTTTGACCCCAGCTTTAGAGTGGGCTGGGATATGTGAAGAACTGCTGTAATGTATATGTGACAAATAAAGTCTATTCTATACTATGTTTTCCAATGTCATTAATGATGAGAATTTAATGAAAATCTCCCTTAGCTAAGCACTTGGTGTCTTTCAGGAGAATGGTTTTCATGGTTCTAAATGAAGGTCTGGATGACCTTTTTAGAATGTTGAACAGTTTTTCCCAGACCACAAACAGTTTGTTATTAATGGCAAGCAATTTAGAAGAGAGAGTGTTATTTTATCAATCAAGAACTCTTTCAGACTAAATAAACTGATAATAAAGGTCAATAGGGAGAATTCAGATGAAGACTGATGAAGTATATGGTGTGTTTTACTTTTTTTAGTTTTTTTGTGTTATTTATACATTCCACTCACGCTTTAAAAGCGCTACGGAGATGGATGCTCCTTCCGAGTTCTTCTTCAGTTTAAAACAAAAAGATTGGACAGAAAAGATTCATGCATGCGGTGTGGGGACAGAATCAGGGGATCTCTTGTCAGAGCCTACTGAAATATTTGAAGCTGTATAGCAGTGAGAGGTCAGAAGCACAGGTAGTGGAGGAGAGCTTCCTCAAGGACCTGCCTAAGCTCTCAGAGTCAGTGGACAGGGATTTGGACAGGGAGCTGACAATGGCTGAGCTTCAGAAAGTTTAGAGGCATGGAGAGCAGGCTGGCGCCAGGTATAAATGGTCTCCCTGCCTAGATTTTTCAAGGATTTCTGGGCGGTAATAGGGCAGCATGTGCTGGAGGTCCTACAGGACAGTGTAAAAGGAGGTCAGCTACTGATGAGCTGCAGAAGATCTGTTCTGCCAAAAAAGAGCGACATGACCCACCTGAAAAACTGGCGCCCGGCTACTGTGCACTGACTGCAGGCTGCTGTCAAAAGCATTAGCCTCGTGACTGACAAAGGTGATAGAGCAGATTATACCCCATGACGTACGGTGTGCCTGGCTGGTTGATTTTTGATATCGTATATCTAATTTGTGACATTTTTGACGTCTCCCGGCTATTAGACTTAAAGACTGGTCTAATTTTTCTAGACAAGAAATGACTTTTGATTGGGTTTAATAGATATGATCAGGTTCACTGTCTAGAATGCTGTACACTCTAGCTATTCAACCTCTGCACTGGATTCTGCAGAGTGTCCTTCATTTGCCCAAGGAGGAAGGGGGCCTTTCGCCTCCAGTTCATCCAGAGACTCCTAACTGGGCCCAGGAACCTGGTATAGAGAACAGCAGAGCTGGGGCTGGACAAAGGTTAAGAAATAAGTGCTGCGTAACACTATACTCGCTACTGGAAAAGCTCCTGATCTACTAGAGTTGTCTGGACCTCTCCAGTGCAGTCATCCTAACACTTTCCAGAGGTCTGATCTCTTTAAAGATCGTCACACCCCGGGAGCTGATGAGCATTGCAGGGACAGACCGGTCACGAAGGGAAAACCTGGCAGCACATATGGGACTCCGGGCCTTGCGCATTGTCAACCAGCTTTTACACCGCTGGTGGTCTACCCTAACAGCAGAGGAGCATGCTCAGATAAAGGACTACTGAACAACTGAATGATTTTCAGATTTACACTGAATCTAGGAGACCCAAATCTCTTCCTGCATGACAGTGCACCTGTACATAAAGTTAAACCCCATGAACCCATGGTGTGTTTAGGTTGGAGTGAAAGTGCTTGCACAGAGTCTTGATTTCAACCCCACTGAACACCTTTGGGATAAAATGGAACTAAAGGGTCATAAGGTTACTGAGCAACTCAAGAAGTTTGAAGATGGATTTGGACTGTTATTAATAGCAACAGTCTACTACAATGGCTCAGGAAAAAATGATGCACTTAAGGGCTTATCATTGCACCCCTTAACAATAATGGAACTGGAATAAATAGATATTTAGTGCCACATAGACTTTTAAGTCTGGTTTCTCTCAAGGTTTCCTTCCCTCAGGACGTTTTTTCGGTGCCACAGTTTCACTGGCCATTCAATTATTGAAATAAATGTATAGATATTAAACGTATACATTCCAGCTTTATAGCCTCTTTATGTTTGTATGTCCATTGTTGCCCAAAGGTATGTACAACACATAGAACTGAATGAATTAGAATGTTCCAAAAACACATATTGTAGCACATACTGTTTTAGAGATGTTAGAAACATAATGGCCTAAATGCAAATATTTTGTTTGTTAATGAATACAATATAGTTATAGGCGAATTGCTATGATATATAAACAACCAAACACTGTGTTCTGTGATTGAAGCTTCTAGGTCGTAAGAGTAATTTGGTTTAATTCTTTATGTAAAATGAGAGTTTATGTAACATGAAGCAAAGTTCCACCAAAGATGTTCTGGGTTTCATTCAACTTTCCACATAACACAACTCCCTCAGGTTTGGTGTTGGATCATATGTGGAAATGAAGGCTTGTGTTTTTACCATCAAGCACTAGTGTTTGATTGTTTTTCTTAATTAGCAAACTTTGTTTCTGGGTTTTTTTTTTTTGTATTGTGAACCTGATTGTAATGATGAGGAGATGCAGCAGATGCAGAAGGACAGGAGCCAGAGGGTACGGCAGCCTGAAGGTACAGCTGCCAGGTTGTAAACAGACAGGAGGGTGGAGGTGATTGTTTGTGAATTATCATCTCTCTGTAGCTCAGATGTGCATCTGTTTTTTTTTTTTGTTTTTGTTTTTCCATTAACTCCACCCACAAAATTTGGTGCTAGTATTATTATTAGTAGTATTTTTTTGCAAATGCATGTGCTTCACAGAATCTGTTCATTTTTGACCTTTTTTAGCACAAAATGGTTACAATTTACAGCCTAAAGATTCATATGGTTACTGTGGAGATGGATTTGGACTATAATTAAAATTCATAGCCTGCTACAATGACAATTTTGCATTAAAGTGTCCATTAGTGAAATTTGATAACCTTAACAATGATGAAACTGTAATGAATGGACATTCTGTGTCACACAGATGAGGATGGGTTCCCCTTTTGAGTCTGGTTTCTCTCAAGGTTTCCTCCTCATACCACCTCAGGGAGTTTTATCCTGCCACTGCGATTACTGACTTGCTCATTAGGGACAAAATAGTGGCGACTCATTTGTGACTTTATATTTGTAATCTATTTATTTGTATATATTTTTGTTATTATTATTGTAAATCTGGCGAGTAGAGTGGCATGGAAAGTGAGATCATGTGGATTGTTCTCCAACGATTATCTTACATGTTGCAAAATGGTTTTGAAGTTTTCGGAAGTGGAGCTCGTTGAAGGTCTTCCTGATCTCTCGGCATCTACGAGTTTTTTTTCCGTTTTCATGCATGCCACTCATAAAAAATACAGCATATTTGTTAAACGTATGCCGCATGTCAAACGTATGTCATTTAAAAAAAAATTGTGGTAGATTTGCCCAGTTTCACACAGAATTTCACATTTGCTCTTTGTTCTAAATTGCTGTCCATGATGAAATTGGAGACATGGAAACACACATAGTCAGAATAGCACCATTAGTCTTCACCTCGTAGTAGCCTCTCATTCTCAGGGGTGAACTGAAAAGGTCTATGTAAGACATGTGTAGAAGGTGCCATCACTTTTAAACAGTCAAAATCCCTGCAACCACCAAGGGATTCCAATATGGCTGAAACAGATCTGAATTTTAAGCTGCACACGCATTTAGCCTGCACACACATTCCCTTGCTTAGTGTCGCACGGTTACTAATTGGTAACACGCACACACACACACACACACACACACATACGATTCTTGGTGAAGTAACGTTCTTTGCGACTTGTTCCAAAGACACAATGAGCTGTTCTGATTTACGTTATAGATTCACATTAGCATACTGTGTTTTTTTTCTGGTTTTGGCTTTGGTTTAGCCACTATGCCATAAACCCCAGATTGGTGGAGGGCTTCAGTGATAGTTGTCCTTCTGGAACATTGTCTCATCTCTACACAAAATCTCCAGAGCTCAGTCAGAGTGACCATCAGGTTCTTAGTCACCTTATATATCCATTTCTAGATTTCTGTTTTTACATAATGGGGTACTGATTGGAGACTAGCGAGAGAAAAAAAATAAATTGTAATGATTGTAAACATTGGTCACAAAACAACTTTAGAAAACTGCAGTATCCATTGCAGTATATCTTCTTAAGGGACAAAACTATAGAAATGAAACTTGGATATATTTAGCGTAGTCAATGTGCACATTGTACAGAAATACAGATTTACTGTCCTCTAGAAATAACTCAGCATACAGCCATTATTGTCTAAATAACTGACAACAAAAGTGAATACACCCTAAGTCAGGGGTGTCAAACTCAGTGTAATTATATTTGGCCCGCGAGATGATATCAAATGTGTATTAAAGTTGGCCCGACAGTATATAGCGCATACACCGCTAATACTACAAATCCCAGAATGCTTTGTTAGTGCGTTAGCGCGATAGTCGAGACCGCTGAAAAACTCTGTGTACTCAGCGCTGAATTTACCCGGAGATTTACCGACTTTGAAGCTCAGAAATGCAGATTTGAACTGCTCAGAAATCCGTTTGTGGTTGAGGTGTAAAGCGCACCAATCAACCTCCAAATAAAGCTGATTGAACTCCAGTGTAGAGACACGCTCAAGTAAAAGTATGACCCTGTGTGTGCTGCACAGTTTCCATGTTTCCTCCCCGACACACTGTTCCAACTCCGTGCCCAAGCTGCTCAAATAATCTCTATGTTCGGCAGCACATATCTGTGTGAGCAACTGTTCTCTTCGATAAAAATAAACAAAACACCACTCAAGAGTCTCACTGATGAACACCTTCACTCAATCCTGAGGATTTCCTCAGCTCAGAGCCTAAACCCAGACATTGATGCACTTGCATCTAAGAAGAGATACCAGGTATCTGGTTTGAACCAATGTGCATCAGAGTAAATCAGAGTGTAGAAACTGAGCTTGAATGAATGTTGTCTTTATGCACTTTTTCTACTCTAAGGCATGAACTGTTAATAGTTGAAAGATTGGCTTTTTTTAATTGAAATTATTATTATTGGTTGTTTTGTTGTTGGCCTGTGAAAAAAGTTTTACATTAAAAAAAGGAATTCGAAAGGCTATAGAGAGAGAGAGAGAGAGAGAGAGAGAGAGAGAGAGAGATGATAAGAAACTAATACCACTGATGTGTGTTTTATGTCAAATTTAATTTCTCATGTGTTTATAATATTAAACTTTGGTGGTTTCAGATTTAATGTTTATGCAAAACTAAAGTTTGTTTCCATATAAAAAGGTCCAACATTACACATCTGGAGAGACGGAAAACATGCACAATTGAGTTTGGCCCACGACTTCATCCCAGTTTTTAATTTTGTCCCACTGTGAATTTGAGTTTGATATCTCTGCCCTAAGTAATAACAGCTGTACATGGTGTAACCATGTAAAGCCACATGTCCTATTCATAATGTTCATGTTTTTGACAGAACCATACAAATGTGTGTATCTTGTATTAGAGCGGTTAAAATGTTGTGCTTTGAGTACAATTCTCTCATACTGACCACTGGATGTTCAACATGGCACCTTATGGCAAAGACTCTCTGATGATTTGAGAATTAGAACTGTTGCGCTCCTCAAAGATGCTGAGGCTATAAGAAAATCGGTTATACCCTGAAACTGAGTTACAGTACAGTGGTCAGGGTCACACAGAGGTTTTCCAAGAACAGTCCTCGTAAGGGTCCATCAAAGAATTTGAGTCCTCGTGCTGTGCAGAAGATGCTTTAAAAACAGACGCATCAGTGCTGCCAGCATTGCTTTAGAGGTTGCAGAAGTGGAAGGTCTGCTTGTCAGTGCTCAGGACGTACGCCGCACACTACAACAAGTCGGTTTATAGGCCGTGGTCCCAGAAAGAAGCCTCTTCTTAAGCTGCCGAAAGAAGAGAAGAAAGCCTGGATTACTGGAACCATATCTGTGTTCTGATGAGACTAAGATAAACTTGTTTTGCTCAGATGGTGTCCAGCATGTGTGGTGACATCCTGGTGAGGAGTGCCAAGAACATTGTGTCTTGCCTACAGACAAGCATGGTGGTGGTAGCATCATAGTCTGGGGCTTATTCAGTGCTGCTGGTACTGGGGAGCTGCGGTTCATTGAGGAACACATGGACTTCAACATGCCATGTTACATTCTGAAGCAGGCCATGATACCCTCCCTTCAGACAGCAATGTTGCTCAAACTAAATATTGACACTTTAGACACAGTTTTGACATGTTGACTCACTTTTGTTGGTAGCTATTTTGACAATGTAATTTGCCCTGGTTGTATGTCCAGGTATTTTCAGAGAACAGAAAATCTATACTGCTGCACAATCTGCACATTAACTACTCAAGTTTCATTTCTATAGTATTGTCCCTTTGAGAAGATATGCTGAAATGTTTGCTAAAGTGTGAGGGGTTTATTTATAAATATAATTGATGATATCCTAAAATCCTTAGTAATTGTTTCTCGAAATAATGAGCTTTATTGTATATTTATGTAAATCTGTTTATATTCCTCTTGTCTTTGCTGTGTCCTAACTCTCAAACAGAGTTGTGTTTAGTGCCATTGCCTGCTTGGGTATTTTATAGCCATATCACGTGTGTGTGTGTTTGGTTTAAAAATATTTTAGGAAGACGTCTGTGTTAGAGTGTTTAAGTGTAAGTTTGGGCATGTGGGTATGTTTAAGTAGATGCATAAGCATGCATGGTTTTGCAATGTATTATAAACCTTTATAAAAACTGATAGTTTGCTTCTCCTGCATCCCAGCTGCTATTTTTTTTTTCACATCTGCATTAAATCATTGGTGCTGTTATTAGAAGTATTATTAGTTTAGTGTCTCCTTAAATTTTTTTGGTTTCTGTTGTGGTACACACCATGTTAATGAGTTTTCTAAAATGCGTATAGACTTCAGTTTTTAATTTGTTCACACAATTACTCATGTGGTCAGGGTTAACGATAATGGAAATGGTATTAGGTTAAGATACTTATATTCCATTAGATAAATACACTTCATTCACTTTATTTTGTTTTTTGGTAAATTTTGCCATTTGTTGTGGTGAACGTATATGCATTTATGGCAGATATTGTGGTTTGAGTGTGAACCTTGGGGTTTATCTGTGTTTGATATTGAACTTTACTTTTTGTGGCTGTTTGAAGAACTTTTGCAGGGTTTTATTGGTGATTGTTGAAGTTTGACAATTGTTTATATTTATGGAAATCACTGGTGTGTATTGTTTGATGCTGAACTTTTGCATTCTATATTGTTGGACTGAACTTTGGTGTTTGATGGTGAGCTTCGGTATTTCTTGGCATTGGTGGTGAATATAGGTGCTTGTTGGCTTGCGATGTTTGTTGGTGATTATGAACTCTGTGGCTGGATGGCATTTGGTTGTGAATGTTGGAGACCATTGACATCTTGTTGGTGGTTGCTGGAGAGCATTGTGGTTTGTTGGTGTTTGATGGTGAGTGTTGGTGTTTCCTGGAATTAATGGTAGATTTTGGTGCTTGTTGGCTCACGATGGTGAACGTCAATGTTCTTGGTAGTCTGTCGGAGATTATTGTTATATTATTTGTTTGGTGACATTTCAGAATAAATGTGTTTGGAGAATTTAGAAAACTAAAGAAACAAGTAGAAAAACAAAAATGGATGTGTTTGTGTTTTAATACCATTGAGAATATTGATGTTTGGTTGTATACAGAGGAGACAGTGACTTCTGATTTGCTAAAGATATATATTTTGCTTACTATATTTAGTATATGTTTATGATATTTTTCTACATTTTAGTTGTGAGTTCTCTGTTTGCACTGTGGAACGAGGTTCTAAAGAAAACATTAACTTCATTACATCACAATTATGTAATAAATATTTTTGACAATGAAAAGCTTAAGCCAATGGTAGAAATGTCTGGCACATGACTGTACCATAGAGAGTGCTTTGCAGATCATTGGTGATGTTTACCATCACTACATGATGATGAAAGATGTTTTCTGGTGTATGGTGGAGGAAGCGAGTGTGTTTTATTTCCCTGAACATGTTGTTTCCTTGTCTTCCTGATCACCTAGGTGACGTTCCGTACACGGATCTACCACTGCAACATTAACAGTCAGGGAGTGATCTGTCTGGATATTC
The DNA here is from genome assembly GCF_946808225.1 of Silurus aristotelis. NCBI lineage: Eukaryota > Metazoa > Chordata > Actinopteri > Siluriformes > Siluridae > Silurus > Silurus aristotelis. The sequence continues at coordinate 7,357,639 of NC_139576.1, forward strand.
TGAAGGACAACTGGAGTCCAGCGCTCACCATCTCCAAGGTCCTGCTGTCCATCTGCTCACTGCTGACGGATTGTAACCCTGGTGAGTCCAGCAGCATGTTATTACCGGATCACTAGAACACAGGCATGAGGACGTGCTGTTGGTGTAAACACCATACCGACATCCAGTCGTGCAGCAAAATGCAGCAAATATGTGGAACATGTACACTGAAATATTTTTATTTTTTAAACAAGCACACTAATCTGCTTTTTTGATTGGACAGAGATAGAGCTCAAAAACCCAATGAGGATATCAGGCTCCTAAAGATTTGAATGTATCATTATATGCAAATAATTCAGCATTATGATACAGTACACCACATGTCTAAAGCTAAAACACAGCTAATGTGTGTCTCAGTATGCAGTGCACTTGCAGCTTGATATTTACTCACTATTTTAGATATGTTCATCACATCATCATTTAGTCTAATAGAGCAGCGGTCCCCAACCTTTTTTTGCGCCACAGATCGGTTTAATGTCGACAATATTTTCACGGATTTTCTATTGTATGGGATAAGGATAAATACAAAAGAAATTTAATGATACAACCGGCATAAAAACTGGTATTTTCTAAATATAATAATAGACGTGAATCCACTGTGTTGTTTTTTGTTTATTTTGCTCGCTTGGGGGTTTGAGAGCCCCTTTAAGAAGGTAGCGGATGGAGGTAAGACATGTAACCGAGGCATCATGACATGAATCAAGAGTGAGTCATAGAGTCATGTGGCAGAGAGAATCCAGTAATTTTCCAAAATAAAACATCGTTCAGAATCAGATAATAAATAAAAATGGAAATAATGTAAGTTATGTATCCTTTCTGTGCGGCCCGGTACCAATTGACCCACAGACCGGTGCCGGTCCACGGCCGGGGGGTTGGGGACCACTGTTATACAGGATTTCCTGGCAAATTACTAACCATAATTTACCACAACAAAGTAAAACCTATAAATCTCTTTTTATAGTGATTTATAGGTTTTTTCCTTGTTGTGGTAAATTATAACCACAAATTTTATGGTTCTGTCAAGCAGACAAAAACATGAACATGATGAATATGGTTCATGCATGAACGTCATGTATATTACATTCTTCCACCAAAGAATGTAATATACATGACGTTCATGTATGAAACGGAAGAGAAACCTATACTCCACACACACTCTAAGCAGAACCGTGGGGTTACATTTGTGCTTTTCACCACAGCTTCTCTTTTAACACTGCTCATGGATGTACAAGTAGCGAGGAATAAAATGTAGTGGAGTAAAATGTAAATTACACTGTGCTGTAATATATAAGTGAAATATACCGTGTGTGTGTGTGTGTGTGTGTGTGTGTGTGTGTGTGTGTGTGTGTGTGTGTGTGTGTGTGTGTGTGTGTGTGTGTGTGTGTATAAAGTAAAATATAGTCAAATGTGTAAATGTGTAGAATTCAAACACACTGATAAAGTGCAGATACACTATAAGGACAAAAGTTTGTGGACACCCGAGCAAAAGTTTTGTATGGGTTTTTTGTGCATCCTATACCACATTTTGTCCCCATTTGCTATAATAAAACCTCCACTCTTCTGGGAAGATTTTCCTCTAGATTTTGTAGTGTGCTTGTGGAGCTTAGTAAAGTCGGGTACTGATGTAGGTGAGGTGAGGAGGCCTGGGGTGCAGTCAGCATTCACATTTATCCCAATGATGTTCAATAAGGTTGAGGTCAGAGCTCAATAGCAGGAGATCTTACACTGCAACCCATGTTAACCATATCTTCATGGAGCTGGCTTTGTGCACAGGAGTATTGTCATGCTGGAACAGATTTGGGTCTCCTAATCTTTAAAATGAATGGAGAATTGAATGCAACCTCATCCAAAAAACGTCTTATACAATTGTGTGCCTCCACTTTTGTGGTAGGGGTTTGAGGAAAAACCACACAAGGGTATCATACATACTGTGCATTTGAAAAAATATGCTAAAAATGCTTCCATGTCTGAGTAAACTCTATGCTTAATTACACTTCTGGGTTGACTGGTTGAGAGTCACAATGACTTCAGCCTCATCTCCATATTAAATACTTTCAGTAGAAAATGTAGGTCACTTTGAGAGATATCAGGGTGCGAACAGTAAAGCGCTTTTCTCTTTAAAGATAAAGTCATTATTAGCAGGTAAGCATTAGCAGGACCTTGACAGGAAGTGTTTCATTTGGCCTGATTTATCACCACTTCTGTGTGATCTAATTTCAGACACAGGCTCAACTCCGAGCGATCAGTAACTAAAACAGCAGACAAAATCTCAATGTGCATTTGGCCTTGAGGCTCCAATTTCAGATCCCAAGTTAAGGATGTGTGTGTATGCTATGTATATGCTGTGTGTATGCTGTGTGTGAGTATGTCTTGGTTAAATGTATGAGTGTTTATTATGTTTGTTTGTTGTGAATGCGTGTGTGTGTGTGTGTGTGTGTGTGTGTGTGTGTGTGTGTGTGTGTGTGTGTGTGTGTGTGTGTGTGTGTGTGTGTGTGTGTTTGTGTGTGTGTGTGTGTGTATGCATCCAGTGTGCATGTGTGTGTATGTACAGTAGGCTTTGTGTGTGCTCTGTGTGTATGCTGTTTGAGTATATCTTCTATGCATGTATCTGTGTTTGTGTATGTTATGTGTACGTATGCTGTGAATGTATATGGTGTGTGTGTATGTATGCATGTGTATGTATGCTGTGTGTGCTCTGTGTTCATATGTATGCTGTGCATGTGTGTGTATGTAGTTTAGTTGTGTGTGTGTGTGTGTGTGTGTGTGTGTGTGTGTGTGTGCGTGTGTGTGCGTGTGTGTGCGTGTGTGTGCGTGTGTGTGCGTGTGTGCGCGTGTGTGCGCGTGTGTGTGTGTGTGCGCATGTTTTTTTAATGTGTGTATATGCTGTGTGTATGTCAACGATGTATGTGTGTATATACATATATGCTGGATTTACGCTATTTGTGTATGCTATGAGTGTGTCTGTCATCACTGTGTAGCTGCTTTGTGCTTTGGCTTTGAGTGTAGGTCATGTTATTTTGCTGCATCAGTTCTAGATACACAGCTGTGTTTTGATGTTATACACACATCCAATCAAACCCGTCCACGCATTTTTAGAGCTTTTATAACGTTTATATTGACCCTATCGGGGTGGGGGGGGGAATCATCATCTTATTATCCAGCCCAATGAGGAAGTCAGTAATTTAATGTGGGTGTGTAGTTTGCTGGAATGCTGGAACAGCAGTTGAGTTATCAACTATAAAGCACTAAACATGATGCATTAATACAGACTGTGGAAAATAAGACAGAAGAGAACTCCCTGAGGGTGAAAGCTGTCACGCTCTCTTGTTGCATATTGTATAATGGCTTCCATGGATGTTTCCCCTCCAGACCACCAGAGTGCCCCCACTGGTCCATTGGCATGGCTAATTTGGACTATTAGCAAACTCACTTTTGAATTTTTTCTTTTGTTGTATGTGCCATTCCACTGTTTTTTTTTTGTTTTGTTTTGTTTTCTAAAACAGTAATTAAGTTTAGAATTTTCATTGTTTCTTTGTCAAAGCATTAACTTAGTAACTGAAGGTATTCAAGGTTCTTTGTGAGTTAAGTTTTTTATTTATCCCTACAAAAGCCATGCGTAGCTTTTGGATCAGTCTCTGCTGCATTCATTCCTTTTTTGATTTAATCCTGAAAAATAAAAAATAAAAATTGCCTTTTTTTGTTCATTCTTAGCACACAAGAAAAAGAAAATTACGTATTAATAATTTTTTTTAAATATTTGTTTAATTTTACAAAGTGTAATAATCAAACTCTCAATATATTTCCAATTGAACATCCCGATCCTAACCTGGAATTCATAAGGAATTTCAGTCTTTTCTTAGGAAGAAATATTAGGAAGAAAGTTTTTCCTTAACTCTTGTACAAATGATAAATAATATGATATTAACCACATTTTGATTTGTCATTTGGCAGACGCCCTTATCCAGAAGTGACTTACATTTATTTTATTTATACATCTGTGCAATTGGTGGTTAAGGGCCTTGCTTAAGGACCCATCTGTGGCAGCTTAGTGGTTGGGCTTTAAACCCAAGTCCAACATCTTATCCACTGAGCTACCTCCTCCCAAACCTCTCAAACTAGAGCAAATTGTTCAGAGATTGCAGACAATCCAGTAGAACAGGATATGGGGTGGGGCAGGGTAGGATGTAGGGACGGGTCTGTTCTGCAACGATTGTCTAAAGACTTTAGTATAACATTGTATACATGTGCATGGTATAACACCATAAGAAGAGGACATGTGTTGGACAATGTCTGCACAATGACATTTCCTGTCATTCTCTTGTTGGTATTGAAAAGCACATAGTGATCCATATTAACTTCTCGGAGTGAAGTTAGAATGCTGTATGGAGCCATTGATTGATTATACTCTCATGGTTGATCAGATATTTCACATCTGGGTTGTTTAAGAGCACCACAAACACAAATAACTAAACAAAACAAAACATAGATGGCAGAGAAATCATAAATAAGGTGAAATTTAAATATTTCACATTTTAAACACAGTTTTTAAATCTAGTTGTTTCATGGTTGTTTGTTCTATCTTTTATTGTTTTTTTTTTTTTAAACTGTGCTAAAATCTCTCAACAGAGTTGTAGGCTGATGGTATCTTAAGTTTGTAATCTAATGAACCAGTGTTGATTTATTCATTGATAAAGACTCTAAGCACTTTTGCATGTCGCTCTGGATAAGGGCATATATAATCACCGTAAATGTAAATCTTTTAATTATTAAAACAAACAAACGAACAAAAAGAACAAAAAAACCAACAATGAACACAAATTACATGGACCTTTTTTTTTCTTAATGATCAGGTGCCCTTGCCATTCCCAAACTTGTCCTAGCTCTTTGTTGTTCTGCTTTAATTTTTCCCCACTTCAGTGTTTATTTAGTTGTAATTTTCTTTGGATTCCCTTAAGGACAGATAGTTTGTGAGTTCTCATAACAAGTCTTTAAATGCAAGCTGACTGTGTGCTTTGCTAATTCATTATTTCTTGTGAGATTGTTTTTTTTTGTTTGTTTCCATTCTGTTTTGTAGAATGTTTTGTATTTTCATATTACAAATATGAAAATATATGTACCAACAAATATTTATAGCAGATAACACACTGCTGCTGCTGTCTTAGAAAGAAAAAAAATCCATTTTGATATAAACTATATAATATACACAGAGCAGTTATACGATTATGACCACCTGCCTAATACTGTGTTGGTCCCCCTTTTGCTGCCGAAACCTTTCTGACTTATCGAACATTACAGCATTCGACTTCTTTAACAATTTGAGCTTCAGGAGCTCGTCTGTTGGATCGCACGGTCCAGCCTTCACTCTCCACGTGCATCAATGGGCCTCGGCCGCTCATGACCCTGTTGCCGGTTCACCACTGTTCTTTCCTTGGAGCACTTTTGATAGATTCTAACCACTGCAGACCAGGAACCTCCTACAAGAGCTGCAGTTTTGGAGATGCTCTGACCCAGTCATCTAGACATCACAATTTGGGCCTCATCAAACTTGCTCAAATTCTCATGCTTGCCCATTTTTCCTGCTTCTAACACCTAAACTTGAGGACAAAATGTTCACTTGCTGCCTCATATATCCCATTCACTAACAGGTGCCATCATGGAGAGGTAATCAGTGTTATTCACTTCACTGCTCATAATGTTATGTTAGAGCAAGATATTCAAAGATTGCAGACAATCTAATATAATGTGGGGGTTGGGTGGGGTGGGCTGGGTTGTGGGGTTGGGGTTGTTCTGCACTTATTATTGTTTTAGATTGTCTAAACATTTACACTTCTCTACAAGTGCAAAATATAGATTAAAAGATAAAGAACACGTTTATACACACACCTTGTGTCTAGCAGCTTGAAAATTCTGCACAACAACCATAATTATGTGAGAGGAAGTTGCCATGAAGCCACATGAGTGGGATCTTACTGAATATTTGTTTTGGGTGTGTTTTTTGTGTGTATATGTGTGTGAGGCATCAAATACCTGGCACACACACACCCCATACCACTCCCTGAGCTACTCATGTGCAGGTCTAATTGACAACCGCTTATTTGCACTTATGTCATACGATGGCACCAAAGATTTACAGCCAGTATTTTATCGTTCTCTGTTTGCCTTTGTTAATGAAAGTATTCATCAACCACTTCCTTGATTCTAATTCAGCAATAAAAATCCCTTTGTAGTTACATTGTATTGCATTAAAGTGTTCACACCACACCTTTACATTCATGCTCACTTGGTATCACATCCCTCATGTGGTTAAATACAACTGTGTAGGGTTTTGAAAATAATGCTAGTGCCGTTTTTACTTGCAGCTTAATATTTTACATCAATTCAATCCTAACTTTTTTCTAAATACACTATATGAATAAAAGTTTGTGGACACCTGATCATATTGGTATTTGTTATTTGAACATTCCAGTCCATTTTCTCTGCTGCATTTGTTGTATAATAACTTCCACTCTCCTGGGAAAGCCTTAGAGGCTGCCACTCTCCGAGTCGAGTGATCTCTGACCCTGAAAAGGGCAGGGAGGCCGGAGGACTCATAAGAGTAAAAAAATAGCATCCACAATCCATCTGCTGTATGTCTGCTTGTTCGCAGGGAGACCACTCCACGGAGGGCCATGGCAAACTGCTCCGACTTCCTCCACATTTTTGTTCTGTGGACTTATCTGTCCAGTGCTTGCGTCCTAAGCTTCTCCTGGTCTGGGGCCTGAAAAGGAGGAGGGACAAATGCCTGGAGCATAACAGGTTGTGGAACAACCAAGGGTACCTTGGAAAAATGATTTAGTGTAGAGGAAGGCACTGGCCATGCCTGGAGTAAATTCCATGAAAGAAGGGCCCACTCTTTAGAGAGGAGATGTCCAAGAGAAACACAGAATTGACTATGAGGAACCTCAAAGGCACCTTGGTCAATGGCTCAAAGGAAGGCTCTAAGAGGGCCTCCAAGACAATTGCCAAGTCTGAAGCAGGCACTGTAGATCGTACCGGAAGCCTCAGCCTCCAGGTACCATGGAGAAAATGTGTCACCAAGGGGTTCTTATTTAGCGACCCTTGTCTTGAAGGGGGGCGTCTGCTTCCTCGTTTATTTGGCCTCGGATATACACTGCCCTTGAGAGCAACTTCCCCGTGGCCCACAGAAGGATCTGATGTGCCAGCTTGTACAGGAGGCAAGCTCACAGACCCCCCTGGTGTTTGATGTAAGAAAGCACCGAAGTGTTGTCTGTACAGACTAAAAGGGAGGGAAAGGCCTCATAGCTTGAAGCACGGCCAGCATTTTTAGGCAATTGATATGCCACATCCAATGGGGTCTTTCCCAGAGACCTGGACCTAGATAGTCTCTTAAGATAATCAGTCTGTCGAGATTGACTTCCGGTAAGCCTAGAGCTGGAGCAATGCCCTGGGGCAGCTCTAGGGACCTCCTAAAAGGGGGCAAACCCCCTTAATTCCGCTCTGTTGCCGGGCAGAAACTGAGGAGGGTGTTTGCTGGTGCTGGTCGTGCCCTGAAGCACTGAAGGTGGCAGGGTTAACTAACCAGCTCCCTGAGGGTGCCAGGGTGGACCGGGCAACATATACTTAGGTGCACAGCAACCCTTTCCAGTGGAGTCTGGACTTTTTGGCCAAAACTCTTTTATCCCTAGCAGGGGGGGCGTTTTTTGAAGGTATTTCGAAGGGGCTTTGTGGGCAGCATCGGGGTTTTTAGGGACAATGCAGCACTCAGGGAGAGATAGCTAGCCGGCGTCTCTTCAACCCGGGGCCCGTAACCACATTCTTTTAGTCCAACTATATTAGAATATTGCGACACTTTAGGACTGAAGAGTCGGGTCGAATACAGCTTAGCCTAAGACCTGGACACTAGCACTACCTCTTATAGATTTCGAAAAAATACTGGATGAGGGGATGTCTCTGAGGGCACGCAGACAAAAGGCATGCTTCCGAACCTTGCGACAGAACGCTGGAACCGGCAGGTGAGCAGGAAAAAAGTGACAAGCCCGTCTCCAGACCCATCGACATGCGAGTGCAATCTGTGCAGTCAGCTCCCTCGAGACAACCCCCACCCCGGGCCGGTGAAGCCGCGCTTTCAAATCGCCTGATTATGCACATCATTCGGAGAGCGGATAGCGCCGCAGCATTTTCAAACCGTTGTTCATGCAGCTCGAGTTCCTGAAGGGGAACTTCCACTCCAACCCTTGTAAAGCAATTCACAAATAACTGGCCATTTTTCCTGCATGTTTATCATTTTCAGCTTTTGAGCAATACAATCTCTCACAGACACACACACACCCACCCACACACACACACACACACACACACATGCACATATATACAAACACTTAATGCTTAGAGAAATAAACAAGAATCACACCTATAAAACCTGACCAGGAATAGATATATGACATTATAACATTATGACAGGTGAAGTGGATCACACTGATTATCTAATGGCACCTGTTAGCGGGTGGAATATATTTGGCAGCAAGTAAACATTTTTTTGCGTAAAGTTGACATTTTAGAAGCAAATAAATGGGCAAGCAAAAGGATTTAATTGAGTTTGACAAGGACCAAATTATGACGGCTAGACGACTGGGTCAGAGCATGCAATGGTCAGCATCTATTGCAAGTGGTCCAAGGAAAGATCAGTGGTGAACCGATGATAGGGTCATGGGAGGCCAAGGCTCATTGATGCACGTAGGTAGCGAAGGCTGGACCATGTGGTACGATCCAACAGACGAGATCCTGTAGCTCAAACTGCTGAAGAAGTTAATGCTGTTAATGCGTGATGGGTCATGACCGTTTTGGCAGCAAAAGGGGACCAATAAGATATTAGGCAGGTGGTCATAATGTTAAGCCTGATTGGTGTATATTGGATAAAAGAGTTGGGTGTGTTGATTGTGGTGTTAGTCATAATCCTTATAGCTCACCTCCTAAAACTCTCACTAAACCACAGCCACAACTGCTTAGATACTTCATGTATCTATTAAAGACTAAACTGCTGAAGCTTCAGGAATGTTAAGGCCTCTTAAGTTCTATCTATTAAATAAAGTGTGTGATACCAAAGTAAATCTATTGGCCAAGGTAAATGAAGCTTACATTTGATCCATTTGCTGTTCCATGCGAACATCTGACTCTGGAGTGGAATCACTGGTTAACTATTTACTCTAATGTACTGGGTTATGCATTTATCCTAGTTTGTGTAATGGACAAGACTCAGTTAAACCAGAATAATCTGCCTAGTAATCTATGATAAATCTTAACAGATCCATTTTGTAAACTTTGCAATTATAACCACAAACGGCACTCCGCAGGGGTCTGAGCACCCTTTGTAAACAGCGCTGCCGGTGCCCAGTTATCACCGAGCTGCAGAGAACAATAAGCATTTGATTGTGGATCCGTTCCAACCCTCGAAATGTCACATGCAATTTGAAAGCCGATTAGCTGACATCAGGAATGTACAATGTACAAATGCAAAATTTCACTGGGTTTTCAGCTCGACTTTTAGAAACCCATTTAATTAAACATACTCCATTTCTTATGCACAAATCACTCTCAATACTTCAGACGTGCCCTGCAGCTCACAGCTGTTTAAAAAAAAATAACGAGCTCCGCCCTGCTCGGATTGATGGCATGTGGTAGCCATATTTGCTTACAAACTTCAACATGCTTTTGATCAATAATGAGATTCAGGAATCCTGACCAAAATTCCTCCGATTGGTTTGCATGTGACTTTTTTTTTTTGTATTCTTTTCATTGTGTGCAGTTCATTTCTGTTTGATCTCTAAAATTTCAATTGCTTTGAACAAAAACACAGATTAAGAACAAGCGCATTTTAGCTCATCTGTAAGAACATTATCCTGGTCAGGCTCAGGGTGGATCCATGCATTAGAAAAACACTGGATTGGGCACCATATGAAGCAGTGGTTTAACGAGACATAGACTGGTCAATAATCAGAGCGTGCTTTGATACAAGAGCTGAAATGTAAATAGAGATTTAATGCACCTGATTCACATATATTCTGTCTGTCTGTCTCTTTCTCTCTTGTAGCGGACCCTCTGGTGGGAAGCATAGCCACTCAGTATCTGACCAACAGAGCGGAACATGACAGGATAGCTCGACAGTGGACCACGAGATACGCCACATAGATCCTGGCAACCTTCCTCCTGCCCCTCCCGCCCACCCATAAGCCTCTGCCCCACCACCACCACCACCACCACCACCGTCATCACCACTTACCCCTTCTGAACCCTCCAAATCTCCTGCAGGAGCGATGGGATACTGGATAGACAACCTAACAATGACGTGCAGCGAATCTTTATAGCCTTTACAATACGGACTTGTGTATATATTTGTCCCTCTGAATCTGCCTTTGTTTTCTTTCACCCGACACAGACTGGGGAAACAGATGAGATCCCGCCAAGCTAAATGCTAACGGTCTAGTTTTTTTTTTTTTTTTTTTCTCCTTTGTAGCTGTAGATTTTAGTTCAGTTTAAATGCCTACTTGCAAGTCTTGCTTCTTTGGGATATAAAAAAAAAAAATGTATTTTGTGATGTATTAAGGATACCGTTCCTACAAGGTCAACCAAATATTATGGTTCATTTAGTCTAAACCATTATCTGTATGATGTTATTTAAAAAAAAAATAATGTGGAAAAGCATCTTAGGTGTAGAATATTAAAGACGATGTGATTTCTCTCTGAGCCCCTCCCCTCCCGGAGCCGTTTTTCCCCGTTCTGTGATGACCTTATCTTGTGAATCTGTTCTACCTTTGTCACTTTGTAATGAAGAGAAGCTCATTGACCGTTTTGTAGCTCGGCTGAAATGAGCCACCGATATGTAATATCTCCTCATACATAATAAAAAATATATAACCTGTCCTTTAGCATGGGTGTATGTGTCTACTTTCAGACCGTGTGACCTCACGAGAGCTAAAGACATTGTATACAGTTGCCCTGGATCCCAAATTATAGTTAATTTCAGTTCATTTGTTCAATAAGGCTGCAAAAATTGTTGAAGCAAAACAAACAAAAGACCAAATAGCTCTCAAAACAAGTCTGGGGAAAAAAGGATCAAATCATGTAAAGTTAAAACCCTAAACTCCATCGAACATTCATGGCTAAATCAACCAAAAGACCATGGTTAAACTCAACATAGTGCTTCAGTACCGCTCTAGTGCATGGTGTGCTCAGGATTATGAGCAGAAGTGGCTTTCCTTTCAAACAGTTCTCACATATCTGCTGACTCCAACATACCTTTGGATGATTTCCAAACAGGATGTATATGATATGGCTTGCTACTTTCCCATGAAACAAAGTGATCCTTGCCTATCTAACTTTAGCTGTTTTAGCTTTTTTTTTTTTTGCAAAAATCGGTCTACGTTAAGGTCTGGGTATTGACTATCCAAATCAACCACAATCAGGTTCTTACTTTTCTGCGTTTATTCTTGTTTTTTAACCACTGCCTTGGCCTCAATTCTCTAAAGGTTTCCTGCTGAAAATGTCATATTCTATATTAACCCTGATCTGATTTCCAGTCACATCCATACAACATGAGGCTTCCACCATTGTGCTTCATAGTCCAGGTCAATTCACTTGTGTTTTTTTCACCAAACGTAGTCACGAGTCCAGGGCAAAAATGTCAGACTAGACCACTTTTTTCATATTTGCTGTCTTACCAATGTTTTTGAATACAGCTTTGTTTGTTTTAAGCAATGTCTTGTTTTTCATGCTGCTTTTCCAGCATGGTGGAATATCCAGGTTATGGCTGTCCTTCCTTCTCCAGTATGAACCATAGATCGGTCGGTCTAGCTCATACAGAAGCCTTGGAAAGAATAACAGAATTATATTTTCACTCTGTGGTTTGTGCTTTGTGCTCTTCAACCCAGACCACATGTTTCTTAGAGGGGTCATGCCTGCCTCTGTAAGGCCCATAGTACTGCAAAATGTTTTGTTCTTTTACTATTTGATACTCGTTTTGCGATTATTTTTGTCAGTAAGGCTTGTGGCTGCCATATTCAGCTACTTCAGCAGAGCTCGTAGTGCCGCCGGTTTTTACCAGGGGCCTAAAAAAGCCATTTTGGGGAGATTTTTCTTGCTTGTGGAGCCAATTTCTGGACTTTTTTCACCATTTTTTTGGGATGAATTGATGTAATGCCTGCGTAGCCTCAAACCGGAAACCTTAACTGTTTTATATATATTAAACATTGTTTAATGTGTTTGTACAATGATTTTAAAGGGGACCTAGAGTTCGAGAATTATTGGCACCCTTTTAAATGTTTGTACAAATAAACATTAACAGTTAATACAAAGCAGACACATTGATTTAGTGTGTGCGTGTGTGTGTGTGTGTGTGTGCGTGTGCGTGTGTGTGTGTGTGTGCGTGTGCGTGTGCGCGTGCGCGTGCGCGTGTGTGTGTGTGCGTGTGCGTGTGTGTGTGTGTGTGTGTGTGTGTGTCTGTGTCTGTGTCTGTGTGTTTAAACATTAGCATGCTTGACTGACAGGCATCAATCAAAGTCAGAGTGAAGTGAGCGTGCACAGTTTTCGGGTTACTGTGACCTCTGGTTAGCTCATTAAATCAAACATACCGATTAGGAGAGGTGACAATCTGATACTGAGTACTGAATTGCACCCTAAATACGTGTGTGTGTGTGTGTGTGTGTGTGTGTGTGTCTTATGTATATGTGTACTTGTCACATTTTTTGGATGATTTTGTCACTAAGATATTTCAGGTCCTTAATGGGCATCTACCACACACACACACACACACACACACACACACACACACACACACACACACACACACACACACACACACACACACACACACACACACTCATACGTATTTCCTTGTTCCCTTTGTGCAGAATGAGATGAACCCTGACGGTGTGTGTGTGTGTGTGTGTGTGTGTGTCTATCTCACGTTCACACCCCTGGAAAAGAAGTAAATACAGAGCGATGTCTACAGCCCCCTGGTGGCTCATGTTTTAATGACGTTTGCCCTTTAGCAGTGAGAAGAGACTCATGTTTCCCCTCGCTGTCATTTCAAAAGAATGACACGAGGCTTGGATTTGTCACCAGATTCTACTAAAAGGATGTGACATTTTTCGGGGGGTTTTTTTTCCCACAAGCAGCTAAATACCATCTGAGGAGGAGAAAAGATGTTCAGTGACTTCTATTTAAATCAATCCACATCTGTAGTTCTACACATTCTTATTCTAAATGTTAATGTAGGATCTAGAAATGACATGCTAATAGATAAAACACAAGTATGTTTAATTCAGCATCTTAAATAAAAAAAATCCTCTGCCTAAACACATCAATTCTTAAATTTTTTGTACTTGTTCAAGGGAGTTCATACAGAATAGAACAGAAATGCATGCTGATAGTGCTTCCTAATGTCCTTTAATGTAATGTTTTTTTCCTAATGGTTTGGTCCTAACAGACTAGAGAGGGTCAGTTATATGAGGTGGTATCAAAAAGGTTCGAGACTAGCTCTGTTTACAAGAAAATACTTTATCTCTGTTAACACACTAAATAGCCCCCTAATGAGGAATTTCTTTAAAAAAATAATTGAGGAAAAATATTTGCGTCTGTGCTTCGTTTAGTCCATATAACTGAACACAAAGCACTTTGTTTCCCATGGACCATTATTTTTGATGCACCAGCAGAAAACAGCAAGTGGCAAGGAGAAGATTCGCTCCAGAAAAAGACATCGGGATCATTTCAAACTTAAACATGAAGAAAATACTGTACAGTGCAGTTACAGATTTTAAAGTAATTTAAATTTTTATTTATATACACTGCGTTCAAAAAGTTCCTCCACAGTGGCCTTGTAGAACAGGTAGTGGAGCAGGTTTTTAAAGTTGGCCATAAATACACAGATTTAGTTAGTAGAAAATTTCAAGCAGCTTTTACGGAGACAAAAAAACCACATCGTGATACTGTGCAAGATGTATTAAATACACGACTAAGTAATAATTTAATAATAATTAGAAAGTAACTAATATTTTTCCATAACCAAAAATTTTATGTTGATATAATATGGCAATTAAATGCACTAAATTGGTTTAGTTTCCACCGATATTCTTTTATGCAATTTCAGCAATAAAATGCATATATTTCTAAAAAGGAAACAAATTACTTGTAATTTTAAGAGACCCGTCATATTATCTCTTATTTAGTATTGCTCTTTAATTAAGTAAAAGTACATCTTATCCGATTACTCAGTTAATCGATGGAACAATAGTTAGATTACTCGATTACAAAAAGAATCAATAGCAGCAGCCCTAGCTCCCAGCGTTCCTGGCACATCTGGAATGTGTCCTGGAAGTCTTCTTTTGTGTGTCGAACAGCGAGTGTGTCAAACACCTTCTGCTATTCGCTCTGGATCTCCTTAGTGGTGTCACAACGGAGACCGTTGAGCTAAATCCTCATCTTCTGGAAGAGGGCGAAGTCCGCAGGAGCCAAATCTGGCGAGTAGGGTGGGTGCGGAGTTGCTGTCCATGATGAAACTGCAAACAAGGTAACGAATAGTCAGAATACGTGGTCAGAATAGCACCAGTTAGCACCATTAGTCTAGTCGAGTCAAGTCAAGAAGCTTTTATTGTCATTTCTACCATATATCTGACGCAGTACACCGTGAAATGAGACAACATTCCTCCAGAACCCTGGTGTTACATCACACAACATAGAGCTACATAACAGAACACAGAGCTAAGGAAAGTGTCCTCACCACATAAAGTGCATCATGTGCAACCTTTGATGCTACCTCATACAGACAACATTGAGCCATAGCATTAAAACCCCTGACCCCAATACACTGGTTAACAGGTGGGAAATATTGGACAGAATATGAACAGTCAGTTGTCGTTTACATTTACGCCATTTGGCAGATACCCTTATTCAGAGTGACCTACATTTATCTCATTTATACAACTGAGCAGCTATGGGGGTTATGGACCTTGCTCAGGGGCACAGGAGTGGCAGCTTGGTGTGGTGGGAATTTGAACTTACAACCTTCAGATGCAAAGCCCAATGCCTTTAACACTAAGCTACAACCTCCCTAGTTCACAAAGTTCTCAAAGTTGATGTATTGGAAGGAGGAAAAATGTGCAAGTGTAAGGAGTGACTTTGACAAGGACTAAACTGTGATGGCTAGATGATTGGGTCAGAGCATCTCCAAAACAGTAAGTCTCCTGGCTTGTTCCTTCCAAAATGTACCTATCAAAAGTGGTCCAAGAAAGACCAACCAGTGAATCATAGGAACACATGACTCACTGATGTCCATGGGGAGCAAAGGCTAGCTGGTCTGCTCGGAACCTATCGAAATGCTTATGGAGCACAAATTGCTAAAAAAATAAAAATAAAAGATCATGCTGACTTTTAAACAAAATGTCAGAACACACAGAAGCATCTAAACTTGATGTACTATATAGCAGCAAAGCAGTCAAAGCACCCATGCTGAGTCATGTCCACCACTAAAAGCTTTTACAATGTACACATGAGCATCAGAACTGGACCACAGAACAGTGGAGGGTGGACTGATATAATGAATCATGTTTTCTTTCACATCATGTAGACAGCTGGGTGCATGTGGGACACTTACTTGAGAAAGGGATGGCATCGGGGTGAACTATGGGAATATGGCAGGCCAGCTGAGGAAGTGTGATGATCTGGGCAATGTACTGTTTGAAAACCTTGGGTTGTGTACTTTATGTAGCTGGTGCTTTGACACCACCTACCCAAACATTGTTGCAGAAGTTGAAGGGAAGTGTTGGCTCGGTGTTTAAGATATTATGCTTCTAAATAGAAGGTAGTAAAATAAAATCTCAGCACTACTAGTTGCTCTGAATAAGGGCGTTTCTGACAAAATTACAGCACCAGCTATAAGTGTGGACAGACCTATTTTTGTTATTTTTAACATTGTACAAATCCAAACTATAAAAAACATGAATTGAATTATGTAGTAAACATAAATGTGTTTAACAATCCAGAATATGTTTTATATATTAGAGTATATAAACTCATGCTATTCTCTCATTAGATTCACAAGGTAGTCACCTGGAATTGTTTTCATGTTGGATGTGACTCCTGGAAGACTGCTTTCTACAAGGAAAAGCTTAAGGCTTCTGCACAAGATCCTCAGGATCTTTTCTTCACTACTGAACTCTTCTGCTTCAACTGCTTCAACCTCCCTGACTGGTAAAGACTTTACCTCCTCCTTGCTTCCTCCCCGACTATATGTACACTACACACCCCTACTTCTTTATTGTCAAATTTCGGAACCATAACAGAAGAAGAGGTGCTGCAATTCCTCCAATATTGCAATTGCACCACCTGCCCACTTGATGCAATCCCTTTAACTATGCTCCAGACCATCTCTCACAACCTTCAATAGGCTCTTCTTCTTTCGGGCTTCTCCTATTAAGGGTCGCCACAGCAGATCATCTGAAGTGATAAGGAAGAAGCTGGAAGTTATAGTTTATCACCAAGAAAGGCGGCAGCTGACTTCCACAAGTAGGGATATAAACCGATAATGCGCCAAGGGCCCAGATGGAGGACTTGCCGCGCACCATGAAAAGGTGGCTCCAACCGTAGAGGAAAACGGCTGGAGAAATCACTGAGAGGGTGGCCATAGATAAGTTAATAAAGACACTACACCCCAAAGAACCAATGTGAGACCCTAAAGTGGTAGTTGAAGCACTGGAATGTGCTTTCTCCACACTGGAACTAGAAAGGAAGGTAACACACTACCAGCCACGCTCAGAACAGCCACATATGTAAAAAGAGTGGAACAGTGCTAGCACCAGGCTATCCTCACCAGTGGACAAGCCCATGCAAACCATGGCTGCACAAAAGTGCACAATACACGCGGCACCCGAGGGCCAAAATGACAGGAACTATACCAGTTGTGTGTGCAAGGGTATCATAAGGTGCCTACCGCTGGGGTCCGGGTAGCGAAAAGCAAAGTTGAGTGGCCACTGTTAATAGGATTAATTCCTAACCTACATGTGCCGCTAGTCATAGTTATGGACTGGCCTGGGTTCCCTACCCAACGACCCACGGGCCTTCGTAGCACCAGGAACAGAAGTGGCCAGAGGCTCCCGCGCTGGAGGCAGAGACAGACGCAACCCAAAGGCCCACGAGGATGGAGCACAGGACACTGAAGCGGAGGGTAAACTTGACAATAACACTAACCTCCTATTCAATGTCTGTTGCCAGGCATCCCATGAAGGCAACCTTAGGCAGGAACAGAAAGAGGAAATGGTTTGGCAGGTCTTCCTCGCTGAGGGAAGGTCACAACGAAGAACATCGCTAAGGAACTGATGCTCCTCTTTATGCAGGGTCACATCGAGAGGGTAGCACAGGTCATAGGGGAACATGTGGAAGTATCAACCTAGCCTGCTGGCAAGGCCCATACACAGTCCTCGAAAAGGTCGGCCTAGTGAACTACTGCCTGCAACAGCCGAGTAAGAGGAAAAACTATATCACATCAACCTGTTCAAAAAGTGGATCAAAACAAACCCGGCCATGTCAGCTTTCTGCACATGCCCCACAGATCCAACAGGGTGTCCCTTAGTACAAAAGGGAGAGAAGTTAACACCCATGCAGCGGCAGGACACGACTGAGTTGGGAGACCAGTTTGCGGAAGTTTTCTCGGCGGCACCAGGCATGACCCACCTGATGTAGCATGCGATAAAGACACCGCCAGGGGTTGTAGTCTGTCTGCATCTCTGCAGGATCCTGGACGGGAGTCTCAGGTTGTGTAATGAATTCCACAAGCTATTAGTATATAGTTTGGACACACCTTCTTCTTTTTTTAAATATTTGGCAGATGATCCAGATCCTCCAGTGTAACCTACAACATGTATACTTACAATACACATTAAATATTTTATGATTTTTATCACTGGAAAAGAGAAGTGTACACACACGCTCAGTGTGAATGCATATTAGAAAGTACTGGCAGAGGTGTGTTCTGTGTATCTGTGTGTATTACCACATGAGGGAGACAAAGCATTAGGTGTAACTGGTTCTGTCTCAGGTGTACTGATACACACCTGCATTGTTCTTTCAGTTCAGTCAGTGATTAGGATTTTTATATTTTCGCAGCCAGCCAGGATACCACGCTAAAAAAAGACTTTATTTAAAAAAATTAACTATCAGAAGTCAATAATAAATCTTTTAGATCATAGTGAGTTGTGAATGAAGGAAGAAACAGACTGACATATATCTTTTCTAATACCTTTATAACTTTTGTCTTTTAAAACAAACAGATAAATTGATACAACTTTGATGTCATGTACACGTACAGATTTACAGCAATGAAATGCACTTTAATATCTATTAATGTACATGTGGAAAAAGTATTGGGACATCTGGCATTTCCAACCATATCTGTTACCTGTTAAAGTTAGAGGCACACAATATTATACGATGTCTTTGGAAGCAGTTGCATTACATTATTCCTTTACTTGTACTACAAGACCCAAACTTGTTCCAGTATGGTGATGCTTCTGTTTCCAAAGTGAACTTCATGAAGATATGGGTTGGAGTGGAAGATCATGAGTGGCCTGCTATGAGCTCTAACCTCAACCCTATTAAACACCATTGGGATAAATGTGAACACAGAGTGCACCCCAGGACTCCTTGCCTCACCTACATCAGTACCTGACTTTACTAACTCCCTTGTAGCTGAATAAACACAAATCTCCACAAGCACACTCCTAAATCTAGTGGAACATTTTCCCAAAAGAGTGAAGGTTATTATAACAGCAAATCAGGACTAATCTTAAATATATATTATATCTAATATTAAAGATGGTGTTAAAATACACACATACTGTAAAGATCATACAGAATGAAACAGAACCGCATTCGGAGAGTGCTTCCTACTGGATTATAATGGAATGCATTGTTCCTAATGGTACATGAGGAATATGATGGAACCTATTTATTCTAATTCAACCCCACAAAGGCGATGGAGATATACATATACATAGATTGTGTTTTTTTTCCTCCCAGAATGAAAAGGCTCAGAAATGCATTTTCTAATAAATATGATTTATGTCATGTTAGCATCGTTTAATGTGAATGGTCAG
The DNA here is from genome assembly GCF_946808225.1 of Silurus aristotelis. Lineage (NCBI taxonomy): Eukaryota > Metazoa > Chordata > Actinopteri > Siluriformes > Siluridae > Silurus > Silurus aristotelis. The sequence continues at coordinate 7,376,817 of NC_139576.1, forward strand.
AAGATCAACATTCTATATCTGCAGTTCTGAAGTGAAGATTCTATTAATACACTTGTACTAATGTGTTACTATTTCTATAGTAACCTCTATAATAATAATAATAATAATAATAATAATAATAATAATAATAATAATAATAATAGAAATACAATTATTTTAAATTTGATTATTTAAAATTATTATTTTTTTATTAATTAATGTATTATTTATCTGTACTGCAAAATGGGGGAATGCACCAAGCTGTAGAAGGCCCTTTCTTTAAATAAAAAAAATAATTAATAAATTAATACTTCAGTAAAAGTGAATCTAGTATTTTGCTCAGGTTTGTCTTTCCCTAAACAGCCTTTACTGCAAATTACGTATATTGTACTTACAATGTAAGCTGTCATGACACCAAACAATATGCTACCATCCGAGGTGTAAAGAGTACCTGAAAATCATACTTGAATACAAGTATCGATACCTTACTGCAAACACTACTCCATTACAAGTTTAAAGTCACCAATTCCAATCTGAGTCTTACAATATCTATACAATATTTAAACCGCATTTGAGTATTTGACTCGTATTGAACGTAGGCACAAAGATGCACTAGTCCATGACACCAAGACATGTTAGTGAAAACATTTGCCCATTTTTTTGCCTATTTGCCCATTTTTTTATTTGCCCATTAATTACTAATGGTTTTTCTATTTGGTGACATCATACATGATTTTTAATTGAAGATTCCTTTTTGAAAGATTGCTTTACAGACATCTTTTAAAAAGGATTCTTCAATTAAAAAATCATGTATGATGTCAACAAGTAGAAGAGACATTAGTAATTAATGGGCAAATAGAATTAAAGTAAATAATAATAAAAAAAAAGTAAAACCAATTTTTTTAGCGCTGACTGTGATTAAATACACCTCTAAATCTCAGAGAGAGGCCATTTTTTTATTTAACTTCAAAAATCTGGTTGAAAGAATCTAATTGGCAGTGGTCATTGTCAATGAAAATAAAGTGGAGTAAAAAAGTACATATCTTGAATCATAAATGTAGTACAGTAAAACTAGAAAGTAGCTAAAAAAATACTTTAGTACAGTAACAAAGAACATTTACTCATAAACTTTGCATCACTGACTTCCATAAGCATTCCTCTTCACTGCTGTTCCGTATTCTAGTGTCAGAGGCTGCCGTGACACGTGTGTTGTCAGTTTTATGACACCGAGTTGGAGTAAAGTGTTACTAAGAAACTATAAGACTGTCACAACCTTGAGAGAAATGTCATTCTGATATGTGTGTGTGTGTGTGTGTGTGTGTGTGTGTGTGTGTGTGTGTGTGTGTGTGTGAGAGAGAGAAAGAAGAAAGAGATGGGCATGTTTGATCTCTCTTCAAAAGCGCATTGTGGGTTTGAGGAGATTTCCACTAATGACAGTGTAAAACTTATTCAGAAGAAGAGCAAAAGTGAGCAGAGAGTTTGACGTGTGTGTGTGTTTGTGACTATGATGTTAGATATGGAATGATTATTTCCATTTATTCAATTCAATTTAATTCAATTCAATTCAATTCATGGTTTTTTTGTATATCGCTTTTAACAATGAACGTTGTCTCAAAGCAGCTTTACACGGATAACGTGGTGATAAAAATGAAGATGTTCTTTATAAGTGTAAGTTTGTCCCTGATGAGCGGATTTTTTCATTTATTTATTCATTTGATGGACAAACTGAGTGTTCAGTTGTTTCTTGAAGATTGTGAGGTATTCGGCTGTTTGGATGGGGTAGGTGATTCCACCAATAGGGTGCGTTAAAAAAAGAAGAAGAAAAAACGTCCTTGAGAGTGATTTTGTGCTTTACTGCGATAGGACCATGTGCTGGCGCTCTTTTACTGACCGCAGGAGAACACCAAAGTTGTGACCTCGATACGAGCCACTGCTGGAAGCCAGTGCAGAGAGATGAGAAGCAATGTGACATGGGCTCACTGAAACAAGACGTGCTGCTGTCGAGAAAAAATGTTCTAATCCAGCAGTCCCCAACTTTTTTGCGACACGGACCGGATTAATGTCGGACAATATTTTCACGGACCGTCCTTTATAGTGTGGTGGATAAATACAACAAAATAAAATGAAGTGTAAAACGTATTTTCTTAATATAATAATAAACGTGAATCCACTGTGTTGTTGTTTGTTCATTTTGCTCACTTAAGGGTTTGAATTTAGCGGTAATGTATTATGTGTTAGCGGCCGGAGCAGCCCCTTTAAGAAGGTAGCGGATGGAGGTAAGACATGTGACTGAGGCTTCATGACCTGAATCAAGGTTGAGTCATAGACAGATGTGGGGGAGAGAATCCAGTAATTTTCCAAAATAAAACATCGCTCAGAATCAGATATATTAAATAAAATGTAAATAATGTAAGTTATGTATTCTTTCTGTGCGGCCCGGTGCCAATTGGCCCACGGAACGGTGCCGGTCCGCAGCTCGGGGGTTGGGGACCACTGTTCTAATCAACCTTATCTAGCGTGTGTTTTAATCAAACTAATATTAATCCAACAAACTGACCTAATAATCAGTACACACTGCTGCATTCCGAATCCTTTTCAGAAGTTTGATTGCACATGTTGGAAGTCCATTTAGAAAAGCATTGCAGTAGTCCAGCCTGGAAATGTCAAGGGATTGGATGAGAAGCGGTGTAGCACACTCTGTTAGGAAGGGTCTGATCTAGAGACCTGCACGGGACAGATATTTCAGTCCTGCTTTGGTGTATGTTTCTCTCTTTAATAATGAAGTAATATCTGTAGCACTGGGAGAATCACATCTGTCTTATGCTTCAGACATTTTGCCTCAGTGTGTTTTAGTAGTCTACCACACATGAAGTTCGCTTGCAACCTTGTGCCTGTTTTGTTTTATGTTATTATAGTTGCCATTGTTGCTTGTGTGCAGTAGATACATCATAGTTTATTTGTTTTAAGTATTTTATTATTTTTTTAAAAGTATTTTTGAAAGTCCCACGAACAGAGGTGGCAAAAGTACACACATCCATTACTTAAGTAGAAGTACAGATACTCATGTTTTAAAATACTCGGGTAAAAGTTGAAGTACTGATTAAACTTTTTTACTCAAGTGAAAGTAAAGAAGTCTTGGCTCTGACATGTACTTAAGTAAAAAGTTGTTTGTGTCGCCATTATGAGGGAAAAACCCACAAAACGCCACCTAGAGGGTTAATTGTGTAAAACATGGCGGATTTTCTGTTTGATTTGAGACTTGGCGCATAAATAAAACAAAAGTTTACTGATTAAAAAATATT